>NC_048308.1:24011712-24138989 GCF_013100865.1 Trachemys scripta elegans
CCTCCTCCCCCCCCCCCCCAAGCCCCCCCCCCTGCCCCCCCGCCCCCCCCCCCCCGTCTCTTGACTGCCCCCTCCAAAACTTCCCTGCCCCTTCTCCGACCCCCTGGCCCCTTTGTTGTTTGCCTTCGCCTAACGTCTCTGTGAACTAGCTCAGGAACGGCCTGAGCCGTTCGTCCCGGCATGCTGGGCAGCAGTGGAGGAGGAGCGGGGAGGAGCCGGAGGCGATCTGCGAATGCAGGGAGGGAGGGAGGGAGTGATCTCTGCTGTAGGAGAGGCGGAGGAGGTGCTCCCTCTGGCTGTCCAAGCCCCATGTAAGTGGCACCATCTGGCCGGCTGCCCTGTTAGCCGTGCGCGCTCTGCATTGGGGGGGGGGGGGGAGTCCGGACATTTACAAATTCCCCCCGGACGCTATTTTTAGCTCAAAAAGCCGGACATGTCCGGGGGAATCCGGACAAATGGTAACCCTATTTTATGTTTTCTTCCTGGTCATTGATAAAAATGTTAAGTAGCATAAGGCCATGAACTGATCCTTGCGGGACCCCATTAGAAACACATCTGGTTGATTTATGGTTCACCATTTATAGCTACATTTTGAAAGCTTTTAACCCGTTTAATGTATGCCATCTTAATTTTATATTGTAGTAGTTTTTTAATCAAAATGACATACGGTACCAAGTCTTATACTATAAAGAGAGTTGCATAGTTGGCCCTATGTTAAACCACACCTCAGCAGTCCCTAACAAGTGAATGAGACATGGTCAGAATACTGCTGCCCTCCAGCATTTGCTAGCTGCTACAACAACCCTTTGGGTCAGTGGCTCTGAGACTGGAAGTGTAAAACTGGCACACAGGCCCCTTTGCTTATCAATTCAGATCCTGCATGAACTGAAATAAATCTGGCCCTGATTGGTGACTTCTTCACAAACTAATAATACACCAGCTCTGCTATTCTTATTTAGTTTATCAGTGTACGCCTGTTGCATGATGGGAACCTAGTTCTTTCCCGATAGTTCTGAAATAGTGTTGGTACAGGTGAATATTTTACAGACGCAGACTGTAAAGTCTACATTTACAGTGAATTTTCCAATGGTTCAATCTTTGTCATGGATTGTTCAGATACAACCTCTTGCTTCATTATATTTTTAAACTCAGTTTGGCAATATGCGGTGATAACTTAATTTTAAAGAAAGAGTAAATTATGTAATTGTTGTTCACTGACTATAGTGCTAGAGTATGAAAAATAAATTGCCCTGAATAAAGGGCATTAGAGAGTCACAAACTTCTTCATTGCTCCACAGGAGGAAACTCTCTGGGGCAATCTATACCTGGCACAGTGTATGCTGGCCAGTTCACAATCCTGGCTACTGCATGGTTGGAGGGACACCACAGTTCTGTGGAGACTATTTCTCCTCAGACGCAGTGAGCATTGGTAGGAAGATCTGGCACAAGGCTTGGCTTACACCATTAAATTCCTTGTACTTGCACGTAAAAATTCATCAACTCTTCCTCCCCACTCAAAACAGGCAGTATTATTAGTTTATCATTTTAGTACCTATAGTATCATATGTTCAGTATTCAAAGAAATTGATAGGTAATGTACCCTTCACATTATCAATCACATTTTTTTTAATATTTTTATCTTTTTTCCCCTAGCCATCATTGAAACAAGATAAAAAACTTTACGCTTTCGTTGATTCATGTATTTTAAGGCCAGAAGGGATTTTTGTGGTCATTTAGATTGACCACCTGCATAACACAGTATGACAGCAGACTATCCCAATGCAAAGGAAACATAGGAGGAAAAGTAAGAGGCCAGAATGTGAAAACATGGGAAAATTATTAAGGATGAGTACAAAAGAATAGCACAACCATGTAGGGACAAAATTGAAAGACTAAGGCACAAAAGAGTTACTCTTAACAAGGGGCATAAAAGACCATCAGAAGAGGTTCGCCAAATACATTTGGAGCAAGAGAAAAATGAAGGAAAGTGTAGGTCCACCACTTGAAAGGAGAGCCAATAACAGATGAGGTGTTTAATGCTTATTTTGCTTCAGTCTTCACTGAAAGTTAATTGTGACCGGATACTTAACACAATTATTATTAGCAACAAGGCGGAAGGAACAGAACCCAGATTAGGAAAGAAACAATTTAAAGGATATTTAGATAAGTTAAATGTAATCAAGTCAGGAGGGCTTGACAAAATTCATCCCGGGGTATGTAAGAAATTAGCTGAAGCAATCTGTGAACCGTTAGCAATTGTCTTAAATTAAAAGAACTCCTGGAGGACAGATGAAGTCCCAGAAGACTGGAGAAGGGCAGACGTAAAGTACCTGCCTTTAAAAAGGGGAACAAAGAAGATCCAGGAAATTATAGACCAGTCAGGCTAACTTCAATACCTGGAAAGATACTGGAACAAATTGTTAATCAATTATCAAACAATAAACTAGTACCTAGAGGATAACAGAGTAATAAATAACGAGTAACCAACATGAGTTTCTGAAGAATAAAACATGCCCCAAACCAACCTAATTTCCTTCTTCAACAGGGATACTGGCCTACTGTGTGCTGGGAAGTGGTAGGTGTGATTTAGCTTTTGACACCGTCCCACATGACATTCTCGTAAGCAAACTTGAGAAATGTGGTCTAGATTAAATTACTGTAAAGTGGATGTAAAGTTGGTTGAAAAACCACACTCAAAAAGTAATTATCAGTGGTTTGTTTTCAAGCTGGGAGGATATCTCTAAGGATCTATCTTAGGTCTAGAACTGTTGAATATTTTCATTAGTGACTTTCATAATGGAGTGGAGATTATGCTTATAATATTGTCAGATGATACCAAGCTGTGAGGAGTTGCAAGCACTTTGGGGAGCAAATGACCGTGATATATTGGAAAATATATTGGTCTGATGTCAACAAGATGAAATTCCATAAAGAAAAGTTAAAAGTGACAGGGTGTCATCCAACTCCTATCTCTTTTCTAACCACAAACCACTCAGAAACGTTTTTCTGGTCAAACACCTTTTGCAATTTATTTACGGTGTTCTCCCCACCATCCTTACAAATTGTGCAGAATTGTATTTACAATAGCATAGACCCCTTAGCACACACAGCCTAGGAGAGTGGAGACAGAAGGTATTTTCCCTTTCACAGATATCTCCCGGCTCTGACTCTCAGAAGCCGCCAGACTCCCCCCACCCTCCCTTTCCTTCCTATGCCTTTCTGCTATCTGGGCTAATAGGTTAGTTAGCCTTGGAGCTCTCTCCATCCCATTCCCAATCTGTCAATTTGGCACAACTGTGCCTCTCAGGTTTACTCTGGGGCGATGTAATTGGTGACAGTGATGAGAGTGTTGGTACAGCTGCTGTTCCTCAACACCGTCTCACAAATACACTTAAGGAAAAGTCAAATGCACAAATACAAAATATGGAATAACTGACTAGGCAGTAGTACTGACAAAAACGATCTAGGGGCTATATTATAGTGAAGAGGTTCTCAAACTCTGGGTCAGGACCCCAGAGTGGGTTGTGACCCCATTTTAATGGGGTTGCCAGGGCTGGCTTAGACTTGCCCGGGCCTGAAACCCAAGCTCCAGTGCCTGGGGCTGTATCTGAAGCCCAAGGGCTTTGGCCCTGGGCGGAGGAGCTCAGGTTCCAGGCCCCCTGCCTGGGACTGAAGCACTTGGGCTTCAGCTTTGCCCTCACCTGCCTCCCACCCCACCAGTAGCAGTGGGGCTCAGGCGGGCTCAAGCTTTGGTCCCCCCTTCTGGGGTCATACAGTAATTTTTGTTGCCCGAAGGGAGAACCCGTGTTACTGTGGACCATAATTGAATGAGAGTCAGTAATGTGGTGCAGTTGTGAAAACGGCTAATATAATTCTGCGGTGTATTAGAAGTGTCATATGTAAGGCATGGGAGGTAATTGTCCCCCTCGGCACTTCAGCTGGAGTACTATGTCCAGTTTTTGGTGCCACACTTCAAGAAAGATGTGGACAAATTGGAGAGAGACCAGAAGAGAGCAACAAGAGGAAAGGTTAAAAAAAATTGGACATGCTTAGTCTTGAGAAAAGAAGACTGGGAACGGGAGAGACCTGATATGTTAAGGGCTGTTGTTAAGAGGATGGCGATCAATTGTTCTCTAGGTCCACTGAAAGTAGGACAAGAAGTAATCTGCTTAATCTGCAGCAAGAGAGATATAGAATGGGTTTTAGGAAAAGTTTTATAATTTTAAGGATAGGTAACTACTGGGAGGTTGTGGAATCCCCATCATTGGAGGTTTTTAAGAACAGGTCAGACAATATCTGTCAGGGATGGTTAAGGTGTACTTGGTCGTTCCACAGCACGGGGGAATGGACTACATGACCTTTTAAGGTCCCTTCCAGCTCTACCTTTCTATGATTCTATGAACACAGACCACAGAATTTCACACCTACTTCCTGCACCAAGTCCATAACTTCTGGTTAACAACATCACATTTTTTGGAAGATATCCCATTCTTGATTTAAAGACATTATGAATACCACGTACATTGGAAAAAATGTATTCTATTATATTTTGCACTTCTATAGAACCTTTCATTCAAGCATCTTGGAATTCTTTATAAACATGAGTGAATTAAACATAAGACCCTTCTGAAGCAGGATGTCATTATTGCATTTTACAGAATGGTTAAATCAAAGTCTGTCTGCTCTAAGGAAATTCATACCTGTGCAACTAGGCCAATGTAGTTACAGTATTGCCCGTTCCACCCCCAGTGCGGAAATACTGCACCAGCACAAAGCAGAGCTCACACACTGATACAGTTGAGGCCAGTATCATAACAAAGTAAGCAGCAGTAGTTCAAACCTTACGCCAAGCTGGTGCAGTATAAAAATGTATCATTTCAACTCCTCAATTCATCATAGCTCAGTTTTAAGATTGCCACAGTCTATCCTTTGTTTTCCCCATTTATGGGCCGGTTTGCGTGGGGGGGTCTCCCTCAAAATAGAAAGTAATGTATTATGTCATTATATGTGCAGCAATACTTTACTCCTAAAATTCAGTACAACAAAGTAAGATCAGGAGAGAGAGGAAACCTTTATCCTCACATTTGTTGTGATTAAGTTAATTGCTTAAGTGAAAATAGCACTTCACAAAATGTTCAATATTAATCTCATTAGTCAGCAGAATACGGAGTTTTAAAAATTAAAAACACTCCATAAATTAAAGCAACAAGCATTGTTGTCTAATTAGATGACAGTTGAGAATCCTAATTAATTGCTTTGAAATACTTAAACAGAGATTAATAATTAGCAAGTAATAGCCAAATGAGGTTTCATTTTAACTTTGCATAGCCTGAACATCAAGTTATTTACTTTGGGAAGCTAAAAATTGCTGTTGTGCTTCCATCCCCAGAGCTATGCTTTATAAGGGCATTTCCTATTTTGTTAGCGTGTAGTTAGTCTGTTTGTTTGTTGTTCTGTGTTCTTATGTGACACTCATCACTGTGTTATCTAGAATTATTCCAATGTTAAAAATAAATAAATTGACTTTCAGGCAAGTAAAATTTTTCTCTCAACTTCTCCCCACAGGAAGGAAAGGTGCATGTGGTGTTTGTTTTTAGTTATAAAGAAAGCTAATAAGTAATTCTGTAAGGGAAAGCAAAGTGAGGTTTGTCTTTGGATCATAAAGTGGGAGTTTTGTGGATGCTCTTAGTTCTTGCGAAAGTTAAGTCTAGAGTCTGGGGCCCTTCTCCAAGAAAAAGCAAGCCCTGTTTCCTGCACACACACAAGTCAGCAAACATCCATCAAGTCTTATAAGTATCCTTTCTCTGGCTGCACAGTAGATGCTTTGGACATTCATGGAGTTATTAGTTTTTTTAAATTGTATAGACTAGTTTGGATATATTAGGTCACCAACATTTAATTGGCTGAGTTTAGCTCTTACTAGTTGAACTCAGTGAAATAAATATTATGTTTGTAGTTTTGTGATAATGCACAAGTTTAGACTGTTGTTTTTAGTTTCTAAATTACTTTTTGTTTTGCACTGAATTTTCCCATTTTACTATGGGTTTAAAAAGAACTGATAATGTTTTACTTGGAAGCATTGAGAGGGGCAGGTTTCGTACATCCTAAAATGCAGAATTACAAAAAAGTAAGAACATGGATTATTAAAAACTAAAGCACATAAAGTAATAATTGGAGGAAGCTTTTTTTAAAAAGTGATAACACAAATACCAGTACAGTGTTTTTATATGGTGTTTACATGAATATCTTTTAACATATTTCCCTGAGTAACTTCAAAACAAAGCTAAAAAGAATGGTTTAAAGCACAGTATAAGGAGAGGCAGTGACTTGGTGTGGGGAGAGGGGGAGAGCATTCAAGATAGATAGGACAGCATAAACAGAAGAGCAACTCCCCATCTCTTGATTTGCTAAGAGGTTACGCACAGAATATGCATATTAGAATGGGTGGCCCTGATGTCTGAGAGTCATTACCTTAGGATAGAGCAAGTATATGGAGATTTTTGACAAGATATTTAAAAAAAATTGCTAGTCAGGAGGAGCAATCATTTTTTTGATGTTGATTTAATAGAAGACCCTGAGTTGGTAAGAGAAGCAGGGATCTCAGAAGCTAGGTCGAGGCCACGTATTCTGTGGGTGACACACTTTCACCTTGGAAGCTGTCATTCTCTTTGATTCCATGATTCACTTGTTGATCCTTATTGGCATTGAAATCTACATTGAACCACCAAAATGTTCACTAACTTACTGATGTGGTGATGCCACGCCACTGCCCTTCTTTCCCCTCCTTCAGTTCTCTCCTAAGAACTTACTGCTTTTGTCTAGGTCTGCACAACTAACTATCCATCTAGAATCCTTTGCCCTGTGCTTTCATATAACATTTATTATAAAAACAACATCATGAAAAGTAACTCTTCCACTTTACTCAGCACTGATAAGGTCTCAACTGGAGTATTGTGTCCATTTCTGGGCGCCACATTTCAGGAAAGATATGAACAAATTGGAGAAAGTCTAGAGGAGAGCAACAAAAATTATTGAAGTTCTAGAAAACATGACCTGCAAGGAAAGATTGAAAAAATTAGGTTTGTTTAGTCTGGATAAGAGAAGAGGGGGTGGGGGGACATAACTATCTTCAATTAAAAAAAAAATGATATAAAGAGGTTGATAAATTTGTTCTCCTTAACCACTGAGGACAGAACAAGAAGTAATGGGCTTAAATTGGAGCAAGGGAGATTTAGGTTAGACATTAGGAAAGACTTCCAAACTTCAAGGGTAGTTAAGTGCTAGAACACATTACCTGGGGAAGTTGTGGAGTCTCTGTCCTTAGAGGATTTTAAGAACAGGTTAGACAAACACCTATCAGGGATGTTTAAATAAAATTGGTCCTGCCTCAGTGCAGGGGGATTGGACTAGGTTCCCAATCGAGGTCATTTCCAGTCCTACATTTCTATGATTCTATAATTCAGTTGTTGTTTTTTATTAAACGCATCTATGACCAAAAAAGTGTGCCATGATTAAACAATTTGAATTATATCTCTTCCCCCTTTCCTTTGTCTGTCATTGGACTTCATTATCATTTTTTACTGCCTGCCTGAAGGCTTGATACTTGGGATATGCTGAGTGCTGCTTTGGCAGTGATCAACACTTTGTAAGATCAGATGTTTAAAATGTAAATTTCTGGTATCATGCATATCTTATTATAGATTCTACATAATAAAATAATTGAAGATTGCCACCACACCAATGTGGCTAATGAAAGATTTGTACAGAAATGTTCATGTCAGCTGCTTATTTTTATTAATTATACATTGATAGTAATGTGCAATGGCTACAATAAATAATTGTTGATAATTTATCATTACACTTAATATAGTGGAAATGCATACAATGCTGCTGTAGTATATTACACTTTCCACTAGCATTCCCCAACATATACATGCACAGACATATGCATGTGACTAGTCAAAGATTGAAATTATAATGTTATGTGCTCCTGTGTATGAGCTCTTCTAGACAAGAACCAAGGCCCTATTCCTGCAATTCACTACATGTGGAGTCACTGGCTTCACACGGGTGCAGTAAATTGCAGGATCAGAAGCCCATGTTTGCCAAGCTGAGTAGCACAGTTCAGTGTTTTCTATTTAGGGCCTTCACTGCAGTATGTTGTATGCAATACTTGTATCTGAAAAAAACTAACATGTCAATGCCATGTGGCCTATGTATTTAAATCATACATATGCTCCTATTTTTGTGTTATTAAAATCCTACTGTTGCTGTTGCATATCCTTCAGCCTTGAACATTTCTCAAGGTCAAAAGGCTTGACAGAAAGAAGCCTTAGTCTAAAAAAGATATTCTTGACTGAAACAAGCATTTTGTGCCTCCTTACTGTACACACTAAAAATATTTTTAAAATTTCTATGCAGGCAGTTATGCAAATTACTCTCACTGTTTATCATATTTTTCAAGCCATGTATAATAGGAAATGGCTGATCTGATCAACACTAGCTGTTTTTAAATATCATGGTATTGATCAGTGTTAGCTGATACAACACATTGCAAAACCAATAAAATAGAGTTACTTAAAAATAACTTGAACTATATCTTCAAATATTGTGTATAATTTCCTGGTAGTGGATCCAATATGGTTACATTCAATAGCAACATGAGGAAGCAAAGTAGTCCTATTAGCAGGGTGAGAGATGGCAGTTCTCCTTAATATTTATCCCATGTGCTTCAATGTGGCTAATAAATAAATAAATGGAGATATTCCATCTCCTAGAACTGGAAGGGACCTTGAAAGGTCATCGAGTCCAGCCCCCTGCCTTCAGTAGCAGGACCCAGTACTGATTTTGCCCCACATCCCTAAGTGGCCCCCTCAAGGATTGAACTCTCAACCCTGGGTTTAGTAGGCCAATGCTCAAACCACTGAGCTTTCCCTCCCCCCAATTAAATTTTGATGATTTTTTTATGTTATTATACAAAGTTAATTCTAACTGAAATAGACTTATTTCACTGTCTAATACAGAAGCTATAACAAAAGTACACATAGTAATAATATACAGAGCTAAAAACTAACTCAGTCTTGCTCTTCATAAAAACTGACTTGGCCTAAGACATCCAACTAATCAGAACAAAGCAAACAAACAGAAATAAAATAAAATAATGTTCTGCTAAATCTTGACTGCACAAAAAAGTCTTGTGGTGTGACCTGCACTTTGCCAAACTCTAGCTAGTCTATCATATCCCTGTATTTCTAATGTGCCTATCACCATGGTTTCTGATTGCCAAATATGGAGATTAAAAGATAGGTCTATTGTTGTCTGACACTAGGCAAGTTGTTTGACTATATTTTAGTTGTTTGACTATAATCTCTGCTGCTCCCTCAGTTACTGCATTTAAAATTGCAGTGAATGAACTCTTGGGGAGAGAGAGAGAAGTGTCTTCATGCTCTTTGGTAGCATCCTGTATTGGTGGGATAGGAAGGAAAGATCTGTGAAAAGAAGAGAGAAGATATTGAACTCTGAAAGTGACAAGATATGAGTTCAATCTGATCTGTGGTGGAAGAGAATTTTATAGTGCAGAGCTCTGCTTCTGACTTCCATGAAGCTCATCTTAGGCTCCATCAGCTGCAGTATATTTGTCCATCATTGCAATGTCAGTAGGTTATATATGTAGTTTCCAAGTTATTTCTCATTGAGGGACTTGTAAAGGAAGACCAGGATCTTGAAAAAGGTCTGATATCGGGTGGTAAATCAGTGTAGTGCATGGCAGGACATGTAATATGCACTTGTTGACATATAGTTCTGAAAGAGACATGAGGCTGCATGTTGTGTCAGCTGAAGCCTCTGTATGACCTTCATGGTGACTCCTAGATCAATTCCATTGTAGTCCTCCACCTTCAGGCTTGTATGGGCAGTGGCAGGTAGGAAGTTCCAAAGGCAGAGACGTTCATCTGAGAGTGCACTGCTGAAGATACCGGACACCTAAATCCTAGGCTTCTCCCTATAATTTGAATATCCGTGGGTTATTATTCATCAGATAAATTAGTATAAAATTTTCCACGTTTTTACATTTATTTCCTGCCCATGTATCTAACTCTCTATTCCTTTGTATCCTTTCTCTGTGTTCACTGGCGCTTGTAAGACCTCCCAGTTTAGTAATAAAATAAGCTATGTTACTTAAAAATTAAAAGGCATGCATTTACAGTTCAAAATGTAAATTCAAGAGGTGCATGCTTCAGGCAAGATGCCCTGCATATGTTGGGCAACTCATGAGGTTTGAAGAAGCAGTTTGATTTAGCCTGACTTTTGTCTTTTAACCAGGACCTTCCCTGACCAATCCTTAAGCCCCTTATTCTCCACCAAACTTGTATTTATTTAAAATTCTGTGTGTTTTCAAGGCTTACATCCCCATAAGGGACCTCCAGAGTGGGGGAAATATTAAATGGATTCCTTCAGCGCAAGATTACAAGCTATTCCTTGGGCCTTCTTCATGGCTGAGGAGCAAGTCCCAAAACCAGCATCTGGCTCCCTTATCCCAACTGAAGGTTTACTCCCAAGTCTCTGCAACCTTAACCAAGACAATGTCCAGCCTGCATCATTGTCCTTCTAGATCACGCCATTCTAGTAAATATCACACAAGGGTCTTAGAAAGAAAGTGTAAACTTCTTGATGTTCATATGTAAAAATAGCACAGTTCAAAGAATGTGCATTGCTTAAGTAAACCCATATGATACAAGCAATGTATGTGTTTCTATAGGATGTGTATGCTCAATGTTCTGTTTGTGGGAGGTGGATTGTTCTGTTTTTCTTGTTAAATCCATAGCTTAATATATAACTGCTTTGCTTTTAAGTATATATCACAAAATATTTGCATTAGAGACAAGACGGTGTTGGTGTAGGAAATTTTAATTTTTGCATTCTCTCTCTCTCTCTGTAACCTTAATGTTGAACTAGCATAGGATGTTTTAAATGCAGTACATTTGAAATCTCTCTCTTGAAGCACATTCCCTGTTACAATCAGCTGGTTCAATAGACAAAGTATTGTATTTGAAAAATAATAGTTAGCAAGAGGAAAGATAGAGCAGATATAGCATTAAACTAATTCAAAATAAAAGCTCTAACAGCATCATTACTGCTATGGAGATTCATCAATGTCTTACCTTTTGATTTCTAGAACTATTTTTTATAGCTTTTACAGTATATTTTGAACTAAATCTTTCCTATTCAGATTCACCTTAATAAAACTTGCTTTAATTCTTTTTGAAATACTTGTATGTCTTCATTTTGGGGAGATAACAGGAGTTCATGTCATTGTGAACATATTTAATAGGGCTTACTCATACAATATAATGTTATGCGACAAGTTTATTACTTTCCTGTGCCAATCAGGCAGTTCAGTAGGTGCTCTGATGAGATCATGCAGAAGAACGTGCAAACTAGGATACAACATCTGCACTGAGAAATCAAGTGATACTGTCTTACTTTTTGCTATGATTTTTTTTGGTTTGATTACCTGGGTAGAATTAAAGCTCAAATATATTCGCCTATTCTGCAGTAATTTTTCAGTTTAAAAACATTTAATTAAATTCCATTTTAGAAATAAGTTTTTTTAAGTCATTAACTGAGGCAAATGGTTCAGTTGTAACTTATAGTAGAATACTTCTGTACTACCATTGAGTTAAAGTGGGCTATTTCATTGATCCAAATTGCGTGTTAACCTTTTAGTGACTAACATCGCACACTCTTAGATTTAATATGTGAATACTTCAGTGGCATTTATATGTAAACGATATACATTTGCAAGTTTACACTTCCTCTAAGGTTTACTTGAAAATTTCTTTAAGTGCTAAAGGTTTGATTCTGAGCGCCTTAAATAGATGGGGTATATTAGTGAGTAACAGTTACAAGATCATGCCTTGGGTGATGAGAGAGAGAGTAAATAAGTGGCTTATGGTATTTGAATTTTCAGATCATTTTATTGCACATTTGTTTAGCTGCATGTGTTTTACACAGCTATGTGTTTTTTCAGGTTGTTTCATTGGAAATGTGAAGTCATGAAAGAATCACAGGAAGATACCCTCAGCACCTTGGATAATGAGTGGAAGATAAAGAGAAAGCAAAAAGAATGTGGCATATAAAGGGTGTAATACCTGGAGGTATTAACTCTGACTCATATCTGTAAAAATGAGACTAGCTCTCACAAAATACAAGTTATCTTAGACAGTCATCAAGCTTGGAGTCATGCTGTCAAACTAAGAAATTCACCCCCCCCTCCCCTTTCTGACAGGTAATAGAGCATTGGTGAATTATGATTTTCCTAAATTGGAAGCATTCATTTTTACCCATGTAGTTCATCCTTATGAATACATAATAAACATTGCATATTTAATGTGCATTATAATGGGAAACTGACTCATTGCAAAAAAAATGGCAAATTTTAAGGCCTTGGTTCCAAATTGAGCTGGAGCCTCCCAATGCACTTTGTACAATCTGGGAAAAGATGTATTGAATGGCCTTCTTTTGACGGCCATAATGACATGTAATATAAGGATATCATCTTACTGTTGATATCTTTGAAGAGTCATAAGCAGAAACAGAAAAATGAATGGCGGAAAGGAGTGTGACGGAGGGGACAAAGATGGAGGTCCGCCAGCAGTACAAGTTCCAGTTGGCTGGCAACGTCGAATGGATCAAAATGGAGTGCTCTATATCAGGTGAGGATTATGTAAATTCTGTGCTCTTTTTATTATTTATTTAGTTATTTATTTTAATCATGACAGAAAGCACATATTGGTTTAAGGCAGTGACTCTCCTGATGATATACAGTAACTTTATGTATTTTTCCTTCTGGAAATATTAGACCAAATGTTCTGCTGGTGTTAATTGGTGCAGCTCTGTCTAAATCAGCTGAGCTGTTCCAGGTTGGACCAGCAGAGAATTTGGCCTATCGTTCATTTTTTGTTGCCGCTTTGTTTTAAAAATTCCAGTATCCAGTTTTAATTACTGTACTTTTTTAACTAGGGCTGATATAAAGTAGCATGAATAATTCTATGCTGCTGCTTATTTTTCTGTGGTTTTGAATTGTTCACATAGATTTTTATAGCTGAAACTATGTCAGATATAACATCACATACATTTTTTATTATTCAGACCACTTAATACAAACTCAAAATATTTTACATTTACCTCTTTTGCCTTAGTCTTCTTAGATTTATCATAGAATCATAGGACTGGAAGGGACCTCGAGAGGTCATCTAGTCCAGTCCCCTGCACTCATGGCAGGACTAAGTATTATCTAGACCATTCCTGACAGGTATTTGTCTAACCTGCTCTTAAAAATCTCCAATGGTGGAGATTCCACAACCTTCCTAGGCAATTTATTCCAATGCTTATCCACCCTGACAGGAAGTTTTTCCTAATGTTCAACCTACACCTCCCCTGCTACAATTTAAGCCCATTGCTTCTTGTCCTATCCTCAGAGATTAATAAGAACAATTCATCCCCCTCCTCCTTGTAACAAGCTTTTATGTATTGGAAAACTGTTATCATGTCCCCTTTCAGTCTTCTCTTTTCCATCCTAAACAAACCCAGTTTTTTCCTTCTTCCCTCATAGGTCATGTTTTCTAGACCTATAATCATTTTGTTGCTCTTCTCTGGACTTTCTCCAATTTGTCCACATCTTTCCTGGAATGTGGTGCCCAGAACCAGACCCAGTACTCCAGTTGAGACCTAATCAGTGCTGAGTAGAGCAGAAGTATTATTTCTTGTGTCTTGCTTACAACACTCCTGCTAATTCATCCCAGAATGATGTTCACTTTGTTTTTTGCAACAGTGCTACACTGTTGACTCATATTTAGCTTGTGGTCCACTATGACCCCAGATCCCTTTCTGCAGTACTCCTTCCTAGGCAGTCATTTCCCTTTTTGTATGTGTGCAACTGATAGTTCCTTCTTAAGTGGAGTACTTTGCATTTGGCCTTATTGAATTTCATCCTATTTACTTCAGACCATTTCTCCAGGTTGTCCAGATCATTTTGAATTTTAATCCTATCCTCCAAAGCATTAGCAACCCCTCCTAGCTTGGTATTGTCCGCAAACTTTATAAATGTACTCTCTCTGCCATTATCTAAATCATTGATGAAGATACTAAACAGAACCAGACCCAGAACTGATCCCTGCAGGACCCCACTTGTTATACCCTTCCAGCATGACTGAACCACTGATAACTACTCTCTGGGAATGGTTTTCCAACCAGTTATGCACCACCTTATAGTAGCACCATCTAGGTTTATTTCCTGCGTTTGTTTATGAGAAGGCCATGCGAGACAGCTGTACTAAAGTCAAGATATACCACGTTTACCGCTTCCTCCCAACCACAAGTCTTGTTTCAAATATCCATTGTTTTTACATCTTTTCTAAACTTCCTTGTGCAAGGAAGTTAAGAGGATAATCCCTGTAATAGCTGTAAACATCAAGAACTGCTTCTGCAGCTCTCCAGCTCCTGGCCACAGTTGTCCCAACTTTCTGTATGCCATGTACAATACTGTTTTGCAGATCCAGATGTTAGGTGAGTTAATACAGTACAAGAGACCACAGCCCCAGCCACGCTAAGTTCCTTTCCGTCAGCCATAAACAGGAGGCATCCAAATTTTTGCTGCTGCTTCACTTGCTTGTCCATTCTGGGTGTGCATACACTCCAGGCATTTGAGGTCAGAGTGTTTTGGCCAGCAGTGTCCTTTAGGGCCACTCATGTAACCTGACTGTCCTCGTGCCCCCATACCAAGGTTAGAAATGCTGGAGTGGGCTCAACCATCACTCAGTTCCTCTTACTTCCCATGACTATGTAATGGAGCTTCTTAGTGTCTGCATCTGGGTTCAACATTTTTCACAGTCTCTTGTAGATGATTCTGTATGTTACTGAAAGGTATGGTTAGTTAAGAGAGTTACCTGTTGACAGATTTTTGATTATTTTTTAAGTTTTGGAAGTTTTACCTACCTTCCATCCTTTTTTAATCTTATCAGGAACGTCTTCCCAGTCCTGGGGCTTAGAGATGCCCCATACAAAGTTGTCCAACTCTAAGTATTCCATTAAACAATGGGAAATATCAGTTCCCATTTTTGTCTTGGGGAGCCTATATCCCTGACAAAGGCTTGGTGTGCAAGTCCTTTTCTAAGAAGACTTCAAAAGGCAAGAGGGCATGTCTAAACATTTTTTTGTTTTTTGTTGGTCTGGGGTCTGATCTGGGTAGGGCAGGCAACTCTCAAGAAGTTTCACCTCTGTCCAGAAGTGCCTCTGTGAGTTCTGGCTCCCAGGCTTCATCTTCAAAGACCAGCTTTGGATGTAGGTAGGACTGTTAAAGCTAAGTCTTCAGAGAAGAAGGAGCATCACCCCTCTGAGAAAAGCAAAGGCAAATGCCACCTGGGAATTTCCAGTAAAAACGAAGTTCAGGTCACCCCACTGCTCCCAATGAAAGGAGTCTCCACGCGCTGAGCTCCCTAGGAGCATGGTATCAGGACTCCTTCACCGCTTTAGGATTGAAAGTTAACCTGTGTCTGTTACTGAGGCCAGAGCAGCAGGGGCTACCTCAGCGCTGAGCACTTCAGCACTGGCTATTATGGTACCAATACCATTGGTACTAGTCTCTTTGGTGCTGCTCACTTCAGCATGAGTGTGTGAAACTAGACTCATCAGCACTGTGAACCCCAGTGTTGTCTGCTCCCACCCCAAGGTTTACGGGACCACTTCTCTCAGTACCAAGGAAGTATGTGGTACTGAGGGATCTTCAGGTCTTAGATGAGTTGTGTTCTCCACTGCACTCCACAGATCTAAACATTGCCACTATGATAGCAATGCCTTCTACCTCATCAGCACTGAGCTCCTGGCTAAGCATTGTTATCTCTCAGCTTACTCTAATGCAACCTACAACCCCAGCTTTGGCAGCTCCTCGCTGCCCTTCAGATCTACAATGTTTTTTTTCATCTTCAGATTCCCAACACAGCATGAAGGGATCCCCTGTATATTCTCCAGGGGACCCCCTTTTTTGAACCTTATGAATACGAGGAAGTGTCAAGGGCTTCAGACATGTTTAGATCTCGTAGGGGGTATAAGTGAAGGCATATACCCTAGTATCCTTCTTCCTGGTCCCCAGACCCTTTTGCTTGTAGTGTTCCAACATTGTCCTGTCTTCACCACTCAAGATGTCTCACTTCTGCATGACTTCTGTGGGTGAGAACCTCCTCCCTTACACCATCCCAGGAAAACTACAGAGTCTAAGTTTTCAGCCCATGAATCTGATCTCCCTGAGGAACTATTTGAGGAGGAGTAGCCTCAGGCTCAATATCAGATGATGCCAGCTACTATCATCCCATCTGTACCTTCTCACCCATATGATTACAAGAGCTTTCAAGGTTTGCTCAGACATGTAGCCAGTTTCC
The DNA here is from genome assembly GCF_013100865.1 of Trachemys scripta elegans. Taxonomy (NCBI): domain Eukaryota; kingdom Metazoa; phylum Chordata; order Testudines; family Emydidae; genus Trachemys; species Trachemys scripta. The sequence goes on from NC_048308.1 coordinate 24,028,146, forward strand.
TTAAGATACCAGTGGAGGACCTGCAAGAGATCCCACATAAGCTCTTGAATGTTTTCCTGGCCTCCATGCCTTAGAGCTAACTCATACCCCCAACTGTGCCAACTAATCTGTATTTAAAGCACCACTTAAACTCAGGTGAGAGGGTTTTGTATATGGACAAGAGTGGGGGTTGGGGCAACACATGAATAAGAACCTAAATTAACTCAGCAGTGTAGATGTAACCTAAGTGACAATTTGTTCCGTGGTGTGCTTATTCAGAACAGATTGTAACAGTTCCATTTAGCGCTACGTGACTAGTTAGTTCTGGAATTCCAGAGACAATATTGAAAACTAGGGATAATACTTGTTGAGTGAAGAAGTAATAATGAGAGGATCTTGCTTTAATCATCCTATAGTAAAATTATGCCTGAGTCTTTTCAGAGGAGTAAGAGCTGTTTTAGAGTGTTTCAGTTTAGAGGAGGAAGCATTTTTCTTTCCAACCTAACTTTTATCCTCATACCTTTGTTGTATGCTTTTTAAATTACTGTTTAATTTTATTTTTCTTCACATGAAACTTTAATCTAAAAGTTTAACATCCCATGCACTTCAGATCTTATATGATTGTGTTATATACAAAAACTTAAAGTATTGTTAAGTTTAATTAATTATTTCATAAATAAATTGGAATGCTCCAGTCAGCTTCAAAAGAAAAATTAATGATTTAAACCTCTGTCATATAGAAATGTCATATGCAGTTGTTGACCCTGAGTGTAGCTTAATATTTTTATTGTCTAAAATTAGTTGTTCATGTATCTGTTTTAAATGTTTGAATTCTGGCTGTCTCATAGATCCAAATATCAATGTAGTAGAGAGGGTTGGTTTGTTGGCTTGTTCAAAATAGGAGTTTTATTTATAGTTGGCTCTTTACTCTTTTATTCACCAAAAATTCAGCCATCCCACTCTAGTAATGTTAGTCTTTTCTTAATGAAAAGCTTAGACAACCAAGTAACAAAGAGCAGCCTGGGAGCAGAGACCTCAGTCATACAATCTTTCCTCCTTTCATGGATTACTGGTCTGGATGGAACATGATTTCTTTTTGGCTATGGAAACAACGATCTTCTTTAGAGAGTTATAGAACCCCAAGTGTGTAGTAATTGTCCAGTTTATCAGAAAAAGAGGTTTGGGCCTCTGTGTTTAATAAAAAGCCAACCTATAATAAGCACAAAAAATATATAACGACTGTCCTCCTGGAGTAACATCGCTTGCTTGTAAACTTAGTTTCAGCAAAATCAAGATGTACACTTAACTGGCCTATGTATCGTCTTGTGACATCCATCCTTAAATTAGGGTCTGATCAGGTGAAGTACAGTGTGCAGGTGTATTTGTGCACCTTCTTGGAGCTCTATTGACTTCATGGTAGGGAATCTATGTGATTGCTTCAGTCCACCTGTGGATCTTATATTGTAACAGGGCCATAAGTGTGTTTGTGCAATGGGACCCTAATTCTGCTTGAGGCCTTAAAGTATTACTGCAATATGAATAAATAAATGCTGATAAATTTGATTACCTTGTGGGTGTTTTTCGGTAGGGCCACCTTTTTGTTATTGCATTAAAATCAGCGGGTTTCTCAGAAATAATGTGTCTGGCACAAACAACTTTGCATCTGCATTTTTTTTCTGTAGTGTGATTTTGACCAATAAAATACTGTCTCCTGATGGAAAAACAAGCTATCAAACAACATAAAAATGTAAAGCATTTACTATCTTAATTTTTTTTATTTTTCACATAACTGTACATTGAAACCATTAACTAAAAATATTAATTCATTTATATTATTCCTTTACAGTCCCAGTGGGTCTTTATTATCCTGCTTGGAGCAGGTTAAGACATACCTGTTGACTGATGGAACCTGCAAATGTGGCTTGGAATGTCCTCTCATTCTTCCCAAGGTAAAAAGTAGCTTTAAATGTGTATGCTACAGTGCCTATCAAATAATTTATTATGTCATTATTTCTGCCATGCCATAATTTTATTCCTATTTAAATGGTACGCTTATGAGGACATATTATGCAGTTTAGATCCAAAATATAGGATATTTTTGTTTTTGTACAGAGGTTGGTTGGTTGGTTGGAGGAAAGGAGTCTTGGCAGTGGGAGTATAAAACCTAATATTAATACAAAGATTTTTCATGTTTTTTATTTTTCTTTAAATTTTTCATTTGTTTAAACATTTGCTTTTAGTGTTGGAAACTTAATGCAATAGCATTGTAGTAGTGTATGAGAACCAGGAAATGAAACTGACTAATATAGTAGTTTCAAGGCAAGCTGATGACACTCAGCACCTTCTGTAAGATTCTCAACACCTTTGGGTTCTGGCCCATAATTTATTTGTTTTCTGCTTATAAAATATAAATTATTAATATACATTGAATGCCACCTCTCTTATATAGCTCTTCATTATATATATATATATATATATATATATATATATATATATATATATATATATATATGCAGTAAAGAGCTATATAAGAGTACCTTTCATATAGTATCTGGAAATTAGGTCAAGTAATGGTAAAATCCTGAAAATCATAATACTGATATTAGTGTACGATTGTACACTATTGTCCTTAATCCCAGCCACCTATGTGATCTCATTTTTTTTTTTTTAAGCTGGATATATAGTGCACTAAAGCTGTTTTCTTTAAAATTCTGTTAAAGGTATGCAACCTGCCTTTTATTTTATTTTATTTGCTTTCTATATTTATCAAAACTATCATTGGTTTAACAGTAATCAATGCTGCAGTGCAGTTGGGACATAGATTCTTTCTCCTTCCCCACCACCACTCACCAAAACACACACCTCAAAAGAGAAATGTGGTAAATTATTTCCCTCCATCCTCCCTTACCACGTAGCCTCATTACTACTACAAGCAGCCTTAGGCATCCACTCATTTTTTTAATCATTCCAAAACTATGGTGCTTTTTCATGTGCCCTCTCTAACCCAGTCCTCTCTTGATTAGCGGCTGGCTAGTTGAACTGCTTTAGGAATTCATTTTCTCGATCAATCTCCCCTAGTTGGGTGGACAGAGAAAGGAGGAGATGGGTGGAAGTGAGAGAGGACCCAACCCTCCATGGTGGATGCAGGAAAAACAAGAAGGTGTGTATCACCCACCACTGTCTGGATTCAGCAGGTTCTTTCTGCAGCTGGAGTGGTGGGATCGCCAGCAGCATCCAATAAAGGAGATTTTAGGACAGTCTAGGGGTGAGGCAAGAGATCCTCCAAAACATGCTAAAAGGCTGATGTACCATGAAATGTAAGACATGTGAGGGAGATTATTTAAGGAATTAAGGCACATTTAGTTTTAACCTGATTGCATTTCCAGTTCAGGTATATTTTTGGAGTTTGCTACCTTTTGTTATGAATGTATCTAATATTAGGATTATTTTTTTCAGGTATTTAATTTTGATCCTGGAGCTGCTGTGAAACAGAGAACTGCTGAAGATGTTAAAGCAGATGAAGATGTCACTAAGCTATGCATCCATAAACGGAAAATTATTGCTGTGGCCACACTTCATAAAAGCATGGAAGCTCCACATCCTTCACTGGTTCTTACTAGTCCTGGGGGTGGAACAAGTGAGTAGTGTTATTCAAGAAAAAAAAGATTAATTTGACTACATGATTTTTAAAAATTAGAAACTACATCTCTAAAACAGTAAATAACTAATTTCAACCCCCTGTGCTGATGAAACCTTAGGGAGGAGAATTTTAAAGTAGAAAAGTAACAAAAAATCCAAATTTAAGATACATACAGAGGTGTTAACAGACACAACTGTACATGGTACATATGTACTTTAGTATTTTTGGAGTACCATTTATGATTTTAAAGGTCTGCCTTAATATATATGTGCAATGTAACTAATGCTATTAGGAGCCTTAATTTTGGAGTTTTGTCACTGCTGTGCATTTCTATTTTCAGCTTTATCATTGCATAAATGTACTGTAGCTTTCTTCATGTAGTTTTTATATTGTATTTCTATAAAAGGAAAGAAGAAAGAAAATGATATGCTTATCCCCAGCCAACTAATCCTAGCTGCCCAGTTTTCCCTACTTTCCTTCCTGACTACACTCTTATCCATCTCCCAGTTGAAGAAACCTTTCCAATACACAGCTCCTCCCAAAACTAAGTGCCCCAGCAAATATAAGAAGGTTGCCTCTTTAGATAGGCACACTTCCATACATGTTAATATATGACTATCGGCCACATTCCATATTATGTACTTGCATAGATTTGATTTTGTAATTTAGTCACAGAGTCAAATGCATTTGAATGAGCCATCTGATTGCTGTTGAAACATACACATTTATGTATATTTTATGGAGGCTGGGTTAGTTTCTGCAGCTGTTAAGGGGTAGTGGAAGACAGTTTGTCATAGTGGTGTAGTGGGGAGAGACTGGCAACTAGGATGAAGGCCCGGCCTGTCACTGCTCTGTGTGTGTGTGTGTGTGTGTGTGTGTGTGTGTGTGTGCTGGCCTTGGTGTGTGTGCTGGCCTTGTCGCTGGTAGGGTTGCCAGGCATCAGATTTACATCTGGAACGCCCACTCGAAAAGGGACCCTTGAAGCTCCAGTCAGCACAGCTGACCAGGCCGCTAAAACTCCGATTGGCTGCAGTGGGGCAGGCAGGTTCCATGCCCAACTCTGTGTGGCTCCCAGGAAGTGGCCAACATATCCCTCCGGCTCCTAGGCGGAGGGGTGGACAGGGGGGCTTTGCGTGGTGCCCTCGCCCACAGATGGCGCACTGAACGCTGGCTCCACAGCTCCCATTGGCCAAGGAATGGGCCAATGGGAGCTGAGAGGGTGGCACCTGCAGGTGGGGGCAGGGGGCAGAGCCCCGTGGCTGCCCCTCTGCTTAGGAGCCACAGGGACATGCCACTTCCCAGGAGCCAGGCAGACTTCCTCCGTCCCTGGGAAATGCCAGGGTCACTTGATGTTAGCACCACCTAGAGCCCGAACCCTCCCCCCCCCACGCCCCAACCTCCTGCCCCAGCTCGGAACCCCCTCCCGCACCCCCTGCCTAAGCCCCATCCCGCACTCTGAACCCCTCAGCCCCAGACCACAGCCCCATCCTGCACTCCAAAACCATCATCCTTGACCCCCCCCAGAGCCCTCACCCTTCCAACCCTATCTCAGAGCTAACCCTCCCACACTCTGAACCCCTTGACCCCAGCCTGGAGCCCCCTTCTGTACCCCAAACTTCATCCCAGAACCCTCACACCCCCCCCCCCCCCCCACACACACCCCAACCCTCTGCCCCATTCCGGAGCTCCCTCCCACACTCCAAACCCCTCGGTTCCACCCCTCAGCCCACACTCCATGCCCCTTGACCCCACCTCCCAGCCCAGAGCGCCCTCCTGCACCCCAATCCCCTGCCCCAGCCTGGTGAAAATGAGCAAGGGTGGGGGAGAGCAAGCAACGGCGGGAGGGGGGATGGAGTAAGCAGGGGCAAGGCCTCGGGGCAGGGGTGGGACAAGGGTGTTTGGTTTTCTGCAATTAGAAAGTTGGCAACCCTAGTCGCTGGGGAGGTGGGAATTTACTACTTGTCAATGGGGGGATTTATATTCACCTTTGCATATATTTGAATGTGCAGTCTCTCTTATCCAAATTAAATTTTGCATGCCAAGAATGCAGTGGTGCTCTGTAAGGTGAAATGAATGCAGTCTGAGGTGCTGAGGTGCAAATACCTAGAGTAAGCAAACTTGGCAGAAAGGCGTCCATACTTGTTTCTTCTGTTTATGATGCCATCCCTAAGGCAAAAAGAGGAAATAGAGGATTTAGAAAAAAATAGATATTGGTAGGTAGAAAAGGAAAACGATCTTTATCTATGTGTGAGAACTAGTACTGAGGCTGAAATTGGGACTGCCTAATTTATTATGCACTTACAGTATATTTGTAATACAAAAGTACACAGTTTGTATATGTACATGTGTACACACTTTAAATAAGGCCCCCCCACCCTGAAAAAAAAAAGAGAGCGAGAGAGTGCCCTTCCAACCCCCTACCTGGAACTCAAATCCTAACATATTGACCCTGTAGAGCAGAGATCGGCAACCTTTGCTGTAGAACCTTAATAAATAAATTCTACGATGACAACAACAATAACTTCATATCTGCAATTCAAAGGCAAAATAAATAATTTTATATTCACTTAATTGAAAGGATTTTTTTTAAACTTTTCAAAATTACTTATCTTTTTCATAGTAATATATCCATTCATTCTAAATAATTTGATCTGCTTTTTTTCTTTTTGTGTTTTTGGTATTCTAATGTCATATACTCAAAATATTGTTTAGTCCTACCATTGTGTACTTTCAGCATATTATTTTTAAAAGCTAATATTGATATATATGATTGCCTAGAATTAAAATATAAATATTAACAACCCATATGGTTTCTCAATTACAATTAGAAACAGAAAAGGTGACTTCAAATTTTAATGAAAAAAGATGATGCGTTTAAACTTATCGTTTTAATTTTACATTTAATAATCAATGTAGAAGGACTTTAAGAGCCAAATCATATGGCCCAAATAAAGGCCATGGAAAGCCCTGGGTTGTTCTGCTACATAGACATGTCTGCGTTGCAGCTGGAAGTTTGCCTCCTGGCCTGGGCAAACATACTCACCTTTGTCCTGCTTGAACTAGCACGCTTAAAACAGCAGTGTGGATGTTGCGGCAGGGATGCAGCTTAGGCTAGCCACCTGAGTTCAGACCTTCAGGGTTGGGCAGGCTTGGACTAAGGCAGCAAGCCCAAGCCGTCACTTGTGCAAGAACATCCACATTGCTATTTTAATTGAACTAGCTTAACCAGCGCTACCGTGAATCTTCCTACCTGGGGAAGGCACGCTTCCAGATGCTATGTGGACATACACCATGAGCAGTAAGTGTGGAAAAGGGCTTTTAGATGATTGGCCATAGTCCCTTACAGAGTGTGATGCAACGCTTCCATGGGTTATTGCAGCTCGGAGAGCAGCCAGATGCAGGACTGGGAAGATTCTATATCCGGCCTAGAGACTTTCCAGAATAATGCCCACTTTAATCAAGCTGCATATTGGGGAGAGAATTTAGCCCTGATTGCCTGTGATGGTTATTTTCATGGTTTCTTGTTTTATTTCAGGGGGAGCTGGAAGCAACCCATATGATTAGTTGCCTAGTGCATTATAAAAGTTTCTTGGGATTTTTTATTTTTACTTTTTTGAGACGCTTGAATGTCTGTTGTTTGCAATAGGTCTTTGAAATTTCACTCAGGTTTAACTGACTTATAGACTATTTAAAAATCACCATTTCCCTTCAGTTGTTTGTGTTCCACAGGAAAACTTTGGCATTGTGCCAAATAATAACTGCACACAAACATTCTAAAGAGTTCAGCCCAAGTCGCCGCTGAAGCAGCAACACAGTCATACACTGTACTGGGAATGCCTAGGAGCTGCAAGAGCAGCTATTGTGGCAACAATTGTGGAAGAGCTGGACTGGGAGCCACCACTTCCAGTATACTCCCAGAGCTGGCACATGACTCTGTCCCATATTTTTCCCTCATCAGCCATGAACAACCCTTACTGTTAGGGGAACACAGAGAGAGATGCAGGACATGCCGGTGGGAGCCGGATAGCTCCCCTCCCCCAGGTAAGCGCCACCCTGCACCCCAACTCTCTGCTCCCTCCCACACACCCAAACTGCTGCTGCTGGCCGCTGTAGAAGTCATGGAGGTCACAGAAAGTCATGGAATCCATGACCTCTGTGACAGACACACAGCCTTAATCATCATCAGGGTAAGCCCCTCAGGCCCAGTACATGGCTCTAGCAGCCCATCCCCTACTCCCATATGGAACAGGAGCCCCTCCTTTCTTGCGGAGCGGGGTGTGAGAGAGAGAGAGCGAACTGGGCACAGCATAGCCCACTGCACCCAGCTCATGATGCCAGATGCCCATTTTTCCTTTGGAATAACCACCTTCTGCTGCTGCCAGCTAACCTGCCTGTAATTAGAGTCATGGAATATCAGGGTTGGAAGGGACCTCATGCGGTCATCTAGTCCAACCCCCTGCTCAAAACAGGACCAATCCCCAGACGGATTTTTGCCCCAGATCCCTAAATGGCCCCCTCCAGGATTGAACTCACAACCCTGAGTTTAGCAAGCCAATGCTAACCCTCCCCCCCCCCAAAGGATAGTTAGTCTGGTAGCTGAAGTGATAGCAGCCTGTGCTGAGGTGCTGAAAGTTTGGGGGTCAAACCCTGATGATGATTAAGGCTGTGTGTCTGTCACAGAGGTTACAGAAGTCATGGATTCCATGACTTTCTGTGACCTCCATGACTTCTACAGCGGCCAGCAGCAGCAGTTTGGGTGTGTGGGAGGGAGCAGAGAGTTGGGGTGCAGGGTGGCGCTTACCTGGGGGAGGGGAGCTACCCGGCTCCCACTGGCATGTCCCTGCAGCTCCTAGCAGAGTGACCAGGGGGTCCACGCACTGCCTGCACCCACAGGTGCTGCCCCTGAAGCTCCCATTGGCTGCCGTTCCCAGCCAATGGGAGCTGCAGAGCCAGCGCTTGTGGCAGGAGCAGCGTGTGGAGCCCCCTTGGCCTCCCCTCCCCCTAGGGAGCCTGCCAGCCCCAAAAGCCCTCTCCCCTGCTCCCGGCACCAGCAAGGGTCCCAGGACGCCGTTTTAGTTAGGGGTATATTGTAAAAGTCAAGGACAGGTCACGGGCTGTGAATTTTTGTTTACTGCCCATGACCTGTCCATGACTTTTACTAAAAATACCCGTGACTAAAAGGTAGCCTTAATGATGATGTGTCATAGGGGGAGGGTCGTTACAGTTGCACAAAACATTGTTTTTACCTATCTTCTGGGGGCGGGGGATTATGAAACGATGTAGTTTTTTCTATGCCAAAAGAAAGCTATTTAAATAGTAGAGTCAAACACTTGAAAGTTAGGAAATGACTCATGACTGATTGCCCATGCAACTTCAGTTTTGCTTCTTTTGTCTTTAATTATATGATCGTTTACTATTTTTGAACAGGCAACCGTAAATCTGGGATTTCCTAACTTTTGAATATTTGCTTTGGAATCTAAATAACTTTTTCTTTGTTTTTATATGTGATAGCTATAGATGAATATGAATGTGTAAAACTTAATTTTTTAAACAAATTTCAAAATAGTAATTACTGTTTCTTTAATATCAGGTGCAACTCCAGTAGTACCTTCTCGAGCAGCAACTCCAAGATCAATGAGGAATAAGTCACATGAAGGAATTACAAATTCTGTGATCCCAGAATGTAAAACTCCTTTCAAGTTAATGATAGGGACATCCAATGCCATGGGTAGGCTTTATGTACAAGAAGTGACTGGAAGCCAGCAACAAGATCTTCATTCTGTCTATCCTAGGCAGAGATTGGGCAGTAATGATCATGGACAGAAGTCTCCATATCGTGGCAGTCATGGTGGAATGCCTAGTCCAGCTTCATCAGGATCACAGATATATGGAGATGGTTCAATCTCTCCTAGGACTGATCCACTTGGAAGCCCTGATGTTTTCACAAGGAACAATTCCAATTTTCATGGAGCACCCAACTCTAGTCCTGTTCACATGAACAGGACTCCTTTATCTCCACCTTCAGTAATGCTACATGGTTCTCCAGTTCAGTCATCTTGTGCAATGGCTGGAAGGACTAATATACCTCTTTCCCCAACCTTGACCACAAAAAGCCCAGTAATGAAAAAACCCATGTGTAATTTTTCAGCTAGTATGGAACTACCACGAGCAATGTTTCACCATAAACCACCCCAAGGCCCACCTCCACCTCCTCCACCTTCTTGTGCTCTTCAGAAAAAGCCATTAACATCAGAGAAGGATCCACTTGGCATTCTTGACCCTATTCCTAGCAAGCCAGTTAATCAGAATCCTGTTATCATTAACCCAACTACTTTCCATTCTAATGTCCATTCTCAGGTACCTGTAATGAATGTAAGCATGCCTCCTGCTGTTGTCCCTTTGCCAAGCAATCTCCCTTTGCCAACTGTAAAACCTGGTCACATGAACCATGGAAGTCATGTACAAAGAGTTCAGCATTCAGCTTCAACCTCCCTCTCTCCTTCACCAGTGACATCCCCAGTTCATATGATGGCATCTGGGATTGGAAGGATTGAGGCGTCTCCCCAAAGATCACGTTCATCTTCCACATCATCAGATCATGGAAATTTCATGCTGCCTCCAGTAGGACCACAGTCATCTTGTAGTGGTATTAAAGTTCCTCCCAGGTCACCAAGATCAACAATAGGGTCTCCAAGACCATCTATGCCATCAAGCCCTTCCACCAAGCCTGATGGACTTCATCAGTACAAGGACATCCCTAACCCAATAATTGCTGGAATGAGTAATGTACTAAATCCTCCAAGCAATGCAGTTTTTCCTACTGCATCTGCTGGAAGTGTTCCCCTGAAGAGTCAGCCTGGTTTGCTGGGAATGCCTTTAAATCAGATCTTGAATCAGCACAATGCTGCCTCTTTTCCAGCAAGTAGTTTACTCTCAGCAGCAGCCAAAGCACAGCTAGCAAATCAAAATAAACTTGCTGGTAACAACAATAGCAGCAGTAGTAATTCTGGAGCTGTTGCCAGTGGTGGCAACAATGAAGGACATAGCACTTTAAACACCATGTTTCCTCCTGCTGCCAACATGCTTCTACCAACAAGTGAAGGGCAAAGTGGTCGAGCAGCACTACGAGATAAATTGATGTCTCAGCAAAAAGACCCTTTGAGGAAAAGGAAACAACCAACTACCACAGTATTGAGTTTGCTTAGGCAGTCTCATTTGGATAGTTCTGGAGTTCCTAAACCTGGATCTGATTTGATAAGAAAGCAAAATCAAGGTTCATTTCCCATCAGTTCTATGTCTCAGTTACTTCAGTCCATGAGTTGTCAAAGCTCTCATATGAGCAGCAATAGTACCACTGGTTGTGGGAGCTCAAATACTGTTTTGCCTTGTTCTGCTAACCAGATGCATTTTACAGACACCAATATGAACTCTGGCACTCTTCAGAATTCATTGACACAGAGCTTACCTTTAAGAGGGGAAGGTATGCACTGCCAGAATGCAAACACTAACTTTGTCCATGGTACTAGCCCAGGCCCAAACAATCACCTTGCAGGCTTAATAAATCAGATGCAGGCTAGTGGGAACTGTGGGGTGCTCAGTCAGTCAGGAATGGCTTTAGGAAATTCATTACATCTGAACCCACCTCAGTCAAGAATCCACGCATCCTCCACTCCACTGATACCAAACAGCATTGTTAGCAGCTGTAATCAAACAAGTCCTGAAGCAGGTAGGTTTCCTTTTAAAAGAGTACCCGAATGTCTGACAGTTTTGCACTATGTTATGAATTGTTTCTAAATGTATATTTTCATTTAATCATATAGGCATAAAATGTATGCCTGTCTCAGACTGATTACCAGATAAAAACACAATCAGACTAAGACAAAAACAGCAGTAGAATAAAATCAGCTTTTCTTTACACCAAAGCATCACCTGGAGTGCCCCCCGCCCCATTAACTCCTACAAAACTCTAATCCTCCCAGTAGATAAAATCTATATACCTGTCCAGGCTGATAAAAACCTCAGCTGTCCCCAGACATATGCCCAAATAGATCCGTTTTGTAGCATATCCAAAAGGTCAACAGATTTGGACTATTTAAGACCAAGGGGAGTGAGTTTCTAATTTATGGGGCTGTGGTAGTATGGCACAGGAGGCAGAGAAAGTTCTCAAGTGATCAGGTCTCAATATGATTAGAGTTTTATATGTCCTAAGCAACACCTTTCAAGTCTACCCAGAAATCCACAAGCAGCCAAAGCAGACTCTGGAGCACTGCTCATGGTCATGGCAAGATACGCTTAATAAGCAGACCACTGCCTTCTACATCAGCTTCAGTTGCTGGGTTGATTTAAGAGGAAGCCCCATGTAGAACACATTTAAGTAGTCTAATCAACGAAAACTTGAATAAAGGTAGCAAGGTCCATATCCAAGAGTGCAGGTTGTAACCTCCTGACCAGACACAGATGGGAAAAAATACCATCATGGATTGGTAACAAGATCCCAAAATTGCCGTTAACTGACAAGCGGCACCCTCAGTAACAGAAGCCAACATAATCATTTTCACATTCTGTGGCTGCTTCTCCCAACCTAACAACACCATCTGAGTCTTCTTTGGATTGAGCCTCTGTCAATTCATTCAAATCAATGCCCAGTCACTACCCAATACTGCAAAAGAATCTCAGCCGCATCTTCTGTGTTGGATAAAATGGAGATAGAGAGCCAAATATCAGCAAACTGAAAACACTTCCATCCCTCCCTTTCAGTAATATTCCCTGTATGTATTGAGCACTGATGGCATTAAGTCCTTTGTCTAATGATTGACCAATTCCAATCCTCCATAACGCGTTGTTTCGCTAGGGGATGATAAATATCTTTTGATTTTGAAGTAATTCCGTTTCCTCTAAGTTATTTAGCAGACAGGCCTTGGAATTATACAGACCTGAACTTTCTAAACATGTTCTAGAACTAGTAAGCTGGTACTAAAAGTTAGTAGTCCATCTGCACTTCTGTGTTATTTTTAGGATCACCCACTACCATACCATGCCTCTATAGTTTTTTGTCAGTCACAGCAGGATGATAGCTCTTGTATAAGAAGTTAGGAAGTGTCAGACATATACAGTCTATACCAATGTACAAGAGAGATTTAGCCAAAGAAGTGTGCTGTGGATTTTGGATACTTTGCTTTATTTGAGTTTAGTTTTGTGGGGGATTTTTGGTTTGTTTTTTACATATTTTAGTTGCTAATTCACTGTGAAACAGTTACTCCGAACTTGGTTTTATATGCCAGTTTGAGTGATGAGTAGTCCTAATGTTTACTAATCAGAAACTAGTTACTGTGGTAAACAGTTGGAAGAATCAACAAGAACTAGATAGCTGGCTATTTGCCTGTGCTTTTAATAATACTTTAGATCACAGAGGGTCAGCTTTTTCCACCCTAACTCATGTTTTCTTATTCCACAAATAGCACCTTTTATTTCAAGGTACTCTTAAGCATAAGGATGACAAAATTTGGCTCTAAAAGTGAAATAAATCTAAAAAAAATCCAATTTAATATTCATGCTGTTTCCTTTTTGCATTTCTCTCAGCTTGAGCAATGAAAATCTATTAAGTCAATTTCATTTTTCTGGTTCTCAGTGCTGTAATATTTTGATTACAAACACTGTTCAAAAGCAACTGAAGTATAGAGGGAGCTGGCAAAACCCCCTACATATAGATTATCTATCACTTTCCATTACAAAAGTTCCTAACTCCTCCATTGCTTGGAGCAAGCCTTTGAAATTAGGTCATGGAATTTCCTTGAGGCTGGGGCCAGGCCTTTTCTGTTCATCCCTTGAAATCTTGTTTAAATTTGGCTATTATAAGGTGTTGAAAATTGTCATTTCCCATCTCTGATTTGTGGTGCTCAGCGTAATTTTGCAGCATAACAAAATCTCTGTATAATCTAAGACTGGGCCACTACAGCCACCCTCAAGCAGAAACTGCCCAGCTGTGGCTGAAAGAGCGGAGGGATGAGAAAGGGGAAAAGTGAGCTGTGCTAGCAGAGCCACATCCTGGAAGACTGCAGCACGTGCCCCCTTTTCGAGGATACCATTTGGAGCAGGAACTCGCCACCCCTTGCCATGGACACTAGAGTTCTAGATTCACTTTTTCTGATCACTAACGTTAATATTTCCATACCCTTCACATCACATCTCTCACTATTAATCAGTGCTTCCTACCCCATTGCAAGTTGACACAAGTTGAAGATAGATCCCAGCTCTCTAATGCGGCCGCTCCAAATTACAGTCACTAAGCCCCACTGCCTCTCAGAAATAAACTACCATATCTTTGTCCTTGGCTATGGTGCCTGTAAAACAGGGCATAGATAACCCACTGTATCACTATGTGGTGCATCCTCCTATAGTGGCTGGTTCACACAGGCTAACAGCTTTCTCTTGCTGCTAGCTAATACAGTTAGTCCAGTAGCTCTAGTTGTGGACCTCTGTGCTGCAGTACTGAAGATGCAGGGTTCAAATCCTGATCATGATGCATGTGTTTGTTGTAAATTGTGGATGATAATACTTTCTTATCTGCCAAGGGAGTTGTGAAGCTAAATTTATTATCTCTTGAGGGAATTCTGAAGATTAAATTTATTTGGGAAAAAAAATTATTACATATTCAGTATGTGGTTTGGATGGTGTGCAGTGAATAATGCATCGGGCTACATATTGACTGAGAAAATATAACTGCCTTATTTCCAGAGCACTGTCCATCCTCTGCACTGATTGAGGCTGGGGTCTTGTGGAAAAAATTGTGTGTGATCGTATAATTAAAGACTGCATCATAGTCCATGTGCATAAAGGGGCATTACCTAGTTTCTAAATGGTTTTGCTACCCAAATAACTTTCTTTTAATGTAGTTTTTGTATGCAGTTGAAACATAACAATTAATGGAACATTTTAAATGGCTTTAGGTTTTGAAAAAGTTTGAGGTTTGAAATAGTAACAAGGTGGAAGAGACTAGCATCCGAGGGGGAGGGGGTGGAAGGGGAGCGTGCAGTCCGTTACGTGAATGCACCAAGAGATTTATATAACAAATTAAAGAAAGCAATGTGCATAATATGATTCTAACCAGGAGGAACCATTTACACTCATCTAGAAAGGTGGTGTTACACATTTTTAACTCTTTTTCCACATTTTGTCATACATTCTCTGGTTAGGATGTTAACAGGTCATATTACTGTCCAATATCCTTAACAAATGAGGGCTGAAAGATTCAGGCAAAACTTCCTGCTTGAAGGATAGAACAAATTCTTCCAGAGTTAACCCATGTCCATCAGGTCAATGTTGTTATTCATTTACTCTTTGTGCAACAGTCTCACCTAGAGGTCCTGACTGAGTTCAGGACCCTGTTGAACTAGGCAATGTCCAAATACAGAGTTAGAGATGATCCCTGTCCTAAAAAGCTCACAATTTAAAGAGACAAAGAATAGTAGAAAACAATATTATTTTCATACTCATTTTACAACTGGGACTGAGGTGCAGAGATGAAGTGACTTGCCTATAGTGGTGTTTGATCTCAGAGTATGAGAGAGACAAGGTAGGTGAGGTAATATTTTTTATTTTACCAACTTCTGTTACTACCTCACCCACCTTCACTTGCCTGTAGTCATACAGCAAAACTGTGGCCGAGCCAACAATTGAACACAGAGCTCCTAAGGTTCAGTCTAATACCTTAACCACAAGACCATCCTTCCTCTCTGAATATGAAGGTGTTATTAATTGACTTAATAATCACCACATCAATCGTCTACGCCATTAGATGTGGCCACAACTCTTAAAAAAGGAAGGCCTTGATAGGGTGAGCTGGAAGCACTTATTTGTTACTGTAAAGTTTATGGTAGGTGAAGAATTTTGCAGGTGGGTTTTATTTCCCTATATCGATGTAGGTGCCTCTGTTCTTGAATGTTCGTTCCGAATAAGCGCTAACAAATTTTAAAGGGACTCAGGAAAGCCAGCCCCCATCTCCCTGAGTTGTTGACTGAGGGCTTGTCTTCACTACTGGGGTAACTCAACCTAAGTTACGCTACTCCAGCTACATGAATAACGTAGCTGGAGTTGATGTAGCCTAGGTCGACTTACCGCGATGTCTTCACTGCGCTGCGTCAATGGGAGAGACTTACCTTACTCTTCTCAGAGAGCTGGATTACCGGGGTCGACTGGAGAGGGCTCTGCCGTCGATTTAACGGGTCTTCTCTTGACCCACTAAATCAACACCTGCTGCATCGATTGCAGCAGCATCAATCTCCCCATAGCGAAGACAAGCCCTCAGACCTCTCTCTAGGTCCTCACATCCAGACTAAGTCTTTCTGCATAACGTAAGATACAGCCTTTCCTATCCATGCACAAAATATAAACTCTTGTCCAGGCTCTCATCATGTTGCATCTTGATTATTGCAACATCCTTACCTCTTGACAAATGCAATCTTGAACCACTTGTATCTATTTCAGAATGCTGCTGCAAAAATCATTTCCCTAGCCCATCTCTTTAACCATATCACCTTCTCTTTGCATCTCTCCATTGGCTCCCTTTTTGCTATCATAGCAAACTTAACCTCTTTCTCTTCACTTTAAAGGCTCTTCACAACCTATCCCCATCCTAGCTATCATCTCTTATTTAGTATCAGAAGGCCAGCTCTCACCTGCGATCAGCCCCTGATGCCAGTCTTCGCTGTCCACTTGTTAAATTTTCAAACAAGCACCTTTGTGCTTTCTCCCATGTTGCCCCTCATGCTTTAAAGAAATTCCTCCATTAGCATCAACCAAAGTAACTCATTATCCTCCTTTAGATCTCTTCTTAAAACTCTCCTCTACCGTGAAGCCTACAAAATACTGACAACAGTTAGGTTGCTGGAGTGCAGAAACCACTGCCTGTGATGCTGACCAATACTGTCTCATTGTTACCTTGTACTCCCCTGTCTCTCTGTCTATCCATCCATTTTCTCTTATAATTAAGAGAAAGCAGGAAAAGAACTATTTGTCCTGTGTTTCTACAGCACCTAGCACAGCAGAGTCCTGGTCTATGGCTGGGGCTCCTCAGTGCTATTATAATACAAATAAATAACAACAAGGCAGCTGAACTGAGAAAAACTGTTATATCAGTAGAACTGGAGGCAAGGAATGCAAGGATATTCATATATATATAGATATTACAGTCATGTAATGCAGATTTATATTTTTAAATCAGAAACAGTAACTATGAAAGTGTGTATAAGCCCTTTTAAGGTTTGCGAGAGGAACTCTCCTGGATCTCTAATGCCTGTGGGAATGAGGACATGGTCACTGAGTCCGGGGAGAGAAATGGGTCTCAGACAAGATTTTTGTTTAAAAAAAAAAAAATAGAAAGAAACAAGTAAAAGGCCCATGCTACTGACTCATGTTACATGACCAGAATGGGCTAAGATTGCCCTCAATAGGCAGTTCCCAGTTGGCCTCTTTCTCAGATGTAGGAGCACAGGCTCTCTGGGAAGTATTTAAACCCTGCCTTTTGGCCTATTGGAGAAAGATCGGGAAGGAAGCATACCTTACTGTTGGATCTCTCCTGAAAGCTATGGGCAAGAAAAACTAATTTTCCTTAGGGTCTTTTGGTATAATCCTTTTGATTTATAATGGGGTTTTGAGGCAGACACCTCTAATAGGTGTCTGAGCTAAATTCTTATATGCTGTGGTAACGTTTTACTGCTTTTTCATTAGTGAGTTGAAAAAAGCGTCAGACAGGGAACATAAGAACCTAAGAATGTCCATACTGGGTCAGACCATCAGGCCCAGTATCCTGTCTTCTGACGGTGGCCTGTGCCAGATGCTTCAAAGGGAACGAACAGAACAGGGCAATTTCGAGTGATCCATCTTCTGTCATCCAGTCCCAGCCTTTAGCAGTCGGAGGTTTAGGGACACCCAGAGGATGGGTTGCCTCCCTGGCCATCTTCGTTAATAGCCAGTGATAGACCTATCCTCCATTAACTTATCTAATTCTTTTTCTGAACCCAGTTATACTTTTGGTCTTCACTACATCCTCTAGCAATGAGTTCCACACGTTGACAGTGCATTGTGTGAAGAAATACTTCCTTTTGTTTGTTTTAAACCTGCTGCCTATTAATTTCATTGCGTGATCCCTGGTTCTTGTGTTATCTGAAGGGGTAAATAACACTTCCCTATACATTCTCTCCACACCATTAATGATTTTTTTAGACCTCTACTATATCCCCACTTAGTTATTTCTTTTCCAAGCTGAATAGTCCCAGTCTTTTTTATCTTTCTTATTTATGGAAGCTATTCCATAACACTAATCATTTTTGTTGTCCTTCTCTGTATCTTTTCCAATTCTAATATATCTTTTCTGAGATGGGGTGACCGGAACTGTACACAGTATTCAAGGTGTGTGGATGTACCATGAATTATATAGTGACATGATGTTTTCTGTCTTTTTAGCTATCTCTTTCCTAATGGTTCCTAACGTTGTTAGCTTTTTTTGATTGCCACTGCACATTGAGCAGACGTTTTCAGAGAACTATCCAAAATGATTCCAATATCTTTCTTGAGTGTAACAGCTAATTTAGACACCCATCAGTTTTAATTCGATTTAAACCAAAGCAAAAAGGTAAAAGAGAAATTCCCTCAATGTTACTTTGGTAGCTGTTTAAGCTTATTATGAGTGTGATGAAGGTAGACCAGTTTCCATGTGGTCCCTTGTTTCATGTCAGGCTTGATGCCTTTGAAACCCCTATTTAAAGAGTCTTCAGTGTCATGGGTTATTAATGAGGTCCAGACTAAACTGGGGAAAGCTGTTTTTATCTTCTCTATACCTGTGATCTTACATTTCTTGTATGGAAGTTCATTTTCTTAGTGGCAGTGAGGTCAGTTTGTAGAGTGAATATGCTTTGAGTTCCATTGACTGATGTAGAGGCCTGCAACGGGACTGGAATCCTGTGGATCCCACACAACCCGCTGCCATAATAGTGGGAGCAGATAAAATGTTTGTTGTGGGCTGGATTGGGTAGGGAAAAAAACAGACTGCAGTAATTTGCGGGAAAACACTAAATTTCCTGTCAGTTTGTTCATAAATAGAATTTCAACAATGTAAAGCAAGTTTTTTTAATAAAGGTTTTATTAACTATATTTTAAGCGAGGGATAGAAAGAGATTTGATATCTATTATAAAAGGGGCTAAAGTTTTTTTTTTTTTTTTTTTTTTACACATAGTTTAAGCAAGATTCATTTTATTCTTTTAGTGGTAAAAATTGTGCCTGAATTCCGTTTATATTTATATATATATATATATAAAAAAATAACCGACCATGGTGTGGTTGGGTTGTTTTTTGTCTGTTTGTTTGTTTGTTTTTGTATCATGGAGGAATCTGTCTCTTGTGGGATTTGTGGGATCTATGTTTTTTGCAGGTGGGAGCAAGATAAAAATGCAAGAAACAATGCAGGAGGCAGGACAGGATCAGGATTAAAAAAAAAAATAGATCCATGCAGGGATCTAGACTGATCCACCTTATACCAAATTGTACAAAGAGGAGTTGGGGCTCGGTACCGCTGTTCAACTGATAATCCTTCCAAGCATACTAACAAGAGTTTTATTTCAATGAGCTAATTATCTTGCCAACCTATTTAACATACTTGTACTGTATTCCCATCGAGGTGAGTTCCTTCTCCACAAGCCTGATTTTAGAAGGTCCCTTTTTTTTTTTATATGGAGTGGATAGGAGTCCACCCATGTTTTTGTTTCGTTTGGCACTAGTATGATAAATACGAGGGGGTCAACAAGCATGTGGACCAGTATGAGCCAGTAGATAAAGTGTACTTAGATTTTCAGAAAGCCTTTGAGAAGGTCCCTCATCAAAGGCTCTTAAGCAAAGTAAGCTGTCATGGGATAAGAGGAAAGGTCCTCTCATGGATCAGTAACTGGTTAAAAGATAGGAAACAAAGGATAGGAATAAATTGTTCTCGGAATGGAGAGAGGTAAATAGTGCTGTCCCCCAGGGGTCTGTACTGGGCCCAGTCCTATTCAATATATTCATAAATGATCTGAAAAAAAGGGGTAAACAAACAAAGTGAGGTGGCAAAATTTGCAGATGATACAAAGCTACTCAAGATAGTTAAGTCCAAAGCAGACTGCAAAGAGCTATAAAGTATGGCTGTCGATTAATCGCAGTTAACACATGCAATTAACTAAAAAAATTAACTGCAATTTTAAAAATTGCGATTAATCGCACTGTTAAACAATAGAATACCAATTGAAATGTATTAAATATTTTTGGATGTTTTTCTACATTTTCAAATATATTGATTTCAGTTACAACACAGAATACAAAGTGTACACTGCTTACTTTATATTATTTTTATTACAAATATTTGCACTGTAAAAATGATAAATACTATACTGTAGTGCAATCTCTATCTTGAAAGCGTAACTTACAAATGTAGATTTTTTTTCTTATATAACTGCTCTCAAAAACAAAACAATGTAAAACTTTAGAGCCTACAAATCCACTCAGTCCTACTTCTTGTTCAGCCAATCGCTAAGACAAACGTTTACATTTACGGGAGATACTGCTGCCTGCTTCTTATTTACAATGTCACCTGACAGTGAGAACAGGCATTCACATGGCACTTTTGTAGCCAGCGTTGCAAGGGATTTTTGCGTGCCAGATATGCTAAACATTCATATGCCCCTTCATACTTCAGCCACCATTCCGGAGGACATGCTTCCATGCTGATGATATTCATTAAAAAAATAGTGCATTAATTAAATTTCTGACTGAACTCCTTGGGGGAGAATTGTATGTCCCCTCCTCTGTTTTACCCGCATTCTGACATATATTTCATAACAGTCTCGAATGATGACCCAGCACATGTTCATTTTAAGAACACTTTCACTGCAGATTTGACAAAATGCAAAGAAGGTACCAATGTGACGTTTCTAAAAATAGCTATAGCACTCAACCCAAGTTTTAAGAATCTGAAGTGCCGTCTAAAATCTGAGAGGGATGAGGTGTGGCGCATGATTTCAGAAGTCTTAAAAGAACAGCACTCAGATGCGGAAACTACAGAACCCGAACCACCAAAAAAGAAAATCAACTTTCTGCTGGTTGCATCTGACTCAGATGATTAAAATAAACATGCATCAGTCCGCTCTGCTTTGGATCATTATTGAGCAGAACCCATCATCGGCATGGATGCATATCCTCTGGAATGGTGTTTGAAGCCTGAAGGGACATATGAATCTTTAGTGCATCTGGCAAGTAAATATCTTGCGACGCTGGTTACAACAGCGCCATGCGAACACCTGTTCTCACTTTCAGGTGACATTGTAAACAAGAAATGGGCAGCATTATCTCCTGCAAATGTAACCAAACTTGTTTGTCTGAGCGATTGGCTGAAGTAGGACTGAGTGGACTTGTAGGCATTAAAGTTTTACATTATTTTATTTTTGAATGCAGTTATTTTTTTGTACATAATTCTACATTTGTAAGTTCAACTTTCACGATAAAGAGATTGCACTACAGTACTTATATTAGGTAAATTGAGAATACTATTTCTTTTGTTTTTTTACAGTGCAAATATTTGTAATAAAAGATAAATATAAAGTGAGCACTGTATAGTTTGTATTCTGTGTTGTAACTGAAATTAATATTTTTGAAATGTAGAAACATCCAAAAATATTTAAATAAATGGTATTCTATTATTGTTTAACAGTGCGATTAATCATGTGATTAATCGCAATTATTTTTTTTAATCATGTGATTATAATTTTTTTAATCGCTTGACAGCCCTACTACATAGTGATCTCACAAAACTGAGTGACCGGGCAACAAAATGGCAGATGAAGTTCAATGTTGATAAATGCACAGTAATGCACATTGGAAAACATAACCCCAAATATACATATACAATGATGGGGTCTAAATTAGCTGTTACCACTCAAGAACTATCATTGTGGATAGTTCTCTGAAAATATCCACTCCATATGCAGCAGCAGTCAAAAAAGCTAACAGAATGTTGGGACAAAAAATATCATATTGCCTCTATATAAATCCATAGTATGCCCACATTTTGAATACCTTGTGCAGATGTGGTCGCCCCATCTCAAACAAGATGTATTGGAATTGGAAAAGTTTCAGAAAGGGCAACAAAAATGATCAAGGGTATGGAACAGCTTCTGTATGAGAAGATATTAAAAAGATTGGGACTTTTCAGCTTGGAAAAGAGACGTCTAATGGGGGATATGATAACGGTCTATAAAATCATGACTGGTGTTGAGAAAGTAAATAAGGAAGTGTTATTTACTCCTTCTCATAACAGAAGAACTAGGAGTCACCAAATGAAATTAATAGGCAGCAAGTTTAAAACAAATAAAAGGAAGAATTTCTTCACACAATGCACAGTCAACCTGTAGAACTCTGTCAGAAGATGTTGTGAAGACAAAGACCATAACAGGGTTCAAAAAAGAACTAGATAAATTCATGAAGGATAGGTCCATCAATGGCTATTAGCCAGGATGGGCAGGGATGGTGTCCCTAGCCTCCGTTTGCCAGAAGCTGGGAATGGATGACAGGATGGATCACTTGATAATTACCTGGTCTGCTCATTCCCTCTGAGGCACCTGGCATCTGCCACTGTCAGAAGACAGGATACTGAGCTAGATGGACCTTTGGTCTGACTCAGTATGGCCATTCTTATGTTATGTTGATAGGTTCTGCTGTTAAAAGAAAACCATGTGAGAGTGTCTTTCTCGTAGTATTTCTCAGCCTGGCCTTCAGGACTCCTTCTAATATTCACACCCTCTGAGCAACATTAAATACTTGACATTTTAAAAAAATAGAAGTTTTTCCTTTTTTCTAAATATGGAATATCTTCTTTGAGTGCTTGCTCATGTTGATTCCATTGTAGGTGTGTGCGTGCCCGGATGTGCGGTCGTGAGAGACTTTTGTCTTAGCGGTATCCATAGGGTCAGCTGTGGCACTCTCTGAAGTGCCGCGCTCATGCAGCAGTATAGCAGGTGCCGTCGGCCCGGCACCCTCTGAGTTCCTTCGTACCGCTCGGGGTGGTCAGTTGGAACTCCTCTGTCCCTTGCTTTGCAGGCGGTCAGCGGTTTTTCTTCGAACTTAGCCTTGTGCTTCTAGCTGTAAATAGTTTAATCATTTGTTAGTTAAGTACCTGTTAAGCATTTAGTTAGTGTCCCGGCAGGGACTTTGCCCCAGGCGGGGCATGCCCCGTTCTCCAGGTTTCAAGCCCTGCTCTTCATGTAACAGGCCCATGCCTATTTGTGACTCACATGAGAGTTGTCTACAGTGCCTTGAGGAATTCCACATAAAGGAGCGCTGTTGCATCTGCCAGAACTTTCATCCTCGGACACAAAGAGAGCGTGACGTGCACCTCAGGACCCGCCTGATGCAGGCTGCCCTACGCCCAGCTTCGGAGTCATCACGGCCTGAACCGGCACCCAGCACATCCACTTCGGTGCATAGCGCATCCCCTTCGCCGGTGCCAAAGAAGAAGATGCCACTGAGCAAGCCTGACCAAGGGGCACTGGGCAAAGGACCCTGCTCGGGCCTTACGCCCACTCTGGCCCCGCAAAAGGGCTCAGCCCTGGGGAGTTCCTCCCCCCGAAAGGACCTGCCACTGACTCCAGGGAGTGATAAAGGGCCCAAGCCGACAGCGCAGTCAATACCCTCTGAGCCCCCGGCACCTGGTGAGCTAAGAGCGCCTCTGCCGCAGCCAGCGCCACATGCGGCAATGGAACTGGCTAAGACTCCCCATGAGGGCAAGCCCACCAGCAAGGCCTCACACAAAACAAGCAAGCGCCACTGGTCTCTGGAGCCAAGACAGAGCCCTGGGTTGCCACATTCTTGGTCTCCACATCAGCCCAGGTCTCTGGCTCGCCGCTACGAGTCATCGTCACTGCCCTCCCTGTCTTCAGGCCAGGTGTTGACGATCTCCCTGGCACCAGTCTTCGTCGCATTGTTGGTCACCGTTGCTGAGACCGCGAGGTCACTCCCTGACATGGTGCTGCTCACCCTACTTCCAACGCCGGTCGGACCGTTCCTGGCACCGGTCACCGGCAGCAACAGTGAGCTGCCAGACCCAAGCCTCCACAGCCTCACCTTGTTCACTGGAGGGTGATGACCTCTTCAGCTCGAAGGCACAGTTCAGCCCCTCGTCCGGACAGCATCGTGATTGGGCTCCGGAGGACGTGTCCGTGGCATTGGTGCTGATCTGGCAGCTGGGCCAGTGACCGACCCAATGGCCTTATTGGAATGCCTAGGACATTCCCATCATGTCATTGCCCCACTCCCACCAGCCTTCGGTCGCCAGGCATGCCAAAGTCGGCACCCATGGCACTGATAGCAGAGGGTTTAGTGCAGGATGCTCCAGCAGCCACTGCGGGTGAGGAGCCGATATCCACCCCAAGGCCCTCTCTGACAGGTGAGGACACCGCCAGACCTCCCCTGGTCGTCCAATCATCCTCTTCCTCTCCAGATGAGGTGGTGGCAGGCCCTTCGAGAGCTAGTCCGCTGGACGATTTTAAGTGGCTTCCAACCTGGGCCTCAAGGCGGAGGAGATGGCGGAGTAGTCGAACACATTGTTTTATGTGCTCTCAGCGTCCGCCCCAGCCCATGTCGTGCTCCTGGTACACAAGGGGGTCCTGAATGTTGCCAAAATCATCTGACAAACCCCGTCCTCCATCCCGCCCACCTCTAAGAGGATGGAAAAGAAGTACTTTGTCCCTGCAAAAGGGTTCGAGTACTTGTACATCTACCCACCACCAGGATCATTGGTTGTCTCGGCGGCCAATGAGAGGGACAAACAGGAGCCCACCAGTTCCACCCGTAAAAATAAGGAGGCCAAGAGGCTGGATTTGTTTGGTCACAAAATTTATTCTACGGCCAGCTCCAGTTTCGGGTGGTAAATCACCAGGCCCTCTTGGGTCGCTATAAGTTGTGGGACTCTCTCCTCAAGTTCAAAGAGATGGCCCAGGAGTACTCCCTCCAAATGGCCTGGGACATGGCCGATTCAGCTGCCCGGGTGGTCGCCTTGACGGTGGTCATGCAGTGCAGTTCCTGGCTCCAGACCGCTGGCCTGTCCCAGGACATGCAGGCCTCTATTCAGGACCTCCCATCTGATGGTGTTCTCTGATCAAACAGATGTGCATCCGCATGGCCTGAAAGACACACAGGCAACCTTCTGCTCTCTGGGGATGCACACTCCTCAGGTGTCGAGACAGCCATTCCGGCCTCCTCCGCCACCTCGACAATGGCAGCCTCTACAAGGGCCTCTAAGGAAACTGGACATTGGGTTCAGCCGCTGCCACCCTTCGTAGTCCCAGTCTCCTGCACATCCTGGCCCAAAGAAGCACTGGGGGGCCAGAAGTGCTCATTTTGAGGGTGCGCTCGGGAATGACACACCAGTCAACTGCCCAGATCCTTTCAGTTTTTTCCTCAACAGCCTTTTCCCCTACTGCTCAGCCTGGTTGTGGGTTATGTCAGACTGCTGGGTCCTGGACATAGTGGCTCGGGGCTACACCCTGCAATTCCTGGCCACCCCTCCCTTCCATCCCCCCACTTCCCCATCCTTCTTCCAGGACCCTTCTCACGAGCAAGTCCTTGTTCAGGAGGTCGAGAAGCTCCTAAGCTTGGGAGCTGTGGAGGAGGTTCCTCGAGACATGGAAGGAAGAATATTCTACTTCCTAATCCCGAAGGCAAAAGAGGGCCTCAGACCCATTTTGGACCTGCGGGGCCTCAATAAGTCTCTTAAGAAGTTGGAAGTTCCACATGGTCTCCCTGGCCTTCATCATCCCTTCCCTGGATTCGGGGGGAACGCTGGGGGTGCAGGTGTACGCCGCTCTTGTCTTAAAGGATTCTTACTTTCATGTCTCCATATTCCCAAGACACAGGCATTTCCTGCATTGCATGGTGGCTGGGTGCCACTTCCAGTTCACTCCAGCACTACCCTTTGGCCTGTACTTGGCCCGGAGTGTTCACAAAATGCATGGCGCCGATGGTGACTTTCCTGAGGCGTCAAGGGGTCCAGATCTTCCCGTATCTTGACAACTGGCTCATTAAGGGCAGGTCTCTGGAGGAGGTGCACGGGAGCCTTGATTTGTTGTGCTCCACCTGCAGTGACCTGGGCCTGTTAATAAATACAGAAATATCCATGTTAACGCCAGTCCGACGCGTAGAGTTAATCGGAGCAGTTCTCGACTCTACGCGGGCCATGGCCTTCCTGCCAGAAGTGCATTTCAAGGCGATGACAGACTTGATCTCCCTCATAAAGAGCCAACCACTCACCACAGCCCAAACATGCCTGTGACTGATAGGCCACATTCCACATACACATACGTCGTCAGCCACGCCCGGCTTCATCTGAGGCCTCTGCAAGCGTGGCTGGCCTCAGTCTATATTTCCAACAGGCACCCCTAGATCGAGTGGTCATGGTGCTGAGCCACGTCCTCTTGTCTCTGGACTGGTGGCGGGATTCTAAGTTGGTGCTGCAAGGAGTCCCCTTTGGAATCCCATCTCCGTCGTTCACCCTGGTCTCTGATGCATCGGATCTGTGCTGGGGAGCCAATCTGGGCGAGCTCAACCCCCAGGGCATCTGCCTACAACACGAGCTAGGCCTTCATATTAATGTCAGGGAGCACAGAGCAATTCACCTGGCCTGCCAGGCTTTCCTACCCCACCTGGAAGGCAAGGTGGTGCAGGTCCTGACAGACAATACTGCTGCGATGAATTACATCAACAGGCAGAGTGGCACCTTTGGGACTTTTGTGTGTCATGCCATTCATTTGGTAGCCACCCACCTGCCTGGAACCAAGAATGTCCGTACAGATCACCTCAGCAGGACCTTCTCGTCTCTCCA
The DNA here is from genome assembly GCF_013100865.1 of Trachemys scripta elegans. NCBI lineage: Eukaryota > Metazoa > Chordata > Testudines > Emydidae > Trachemys > Trachemys scripta. Next base: position 24,054,657 of record NC_048308.1, read on the forward strand.
GAAATGGTCGCTCCATCCAAAGGTGGTCAGCCTAGATTTCCACAGGTGGGGAACTCCCTGGGTGAACCTGTTCACATCCAGGCAGAACCGAAAGTGCCACGTGTTCTGTTCTCTCCTGGGCAGAGACAAGGGCTACCTGTTGGATGCCTTCCTGATGCTGTGGTCAGGAGCGCTAATGTACGCCTTCCTGACGATACCATTAATCCACAAGGTTCTGCTAAAGGTAAAGCAAGACAAAGCGACGGTTATCCTCAAAGCCCCAGCGTGGCCTCATCAACACTGGTTTGGCATGCTGCTGAGTCTTTTGGCACCCACCCTGGTGCAGCTGCCTCTTCGGCCGGATCTGCTGTCCCAGAACCACAGCGCTGTACTGCATCCAAACCTGGCGGTGCTGCACTTGACCGTCTGGCTACTGGGTGGCTAAGTGTGGAAGAATGCTGGTGTTCCGCTGGTGTCCAGCAGGAAACCCTCCACCAGGGCTACCTACATTGCAAAGTGGAAGCGATATTCGTGTTGGGCCTTGGATCTTCACATTCATGAGGAAGAGGTCCCACTGCAGGACATCCTGGACTATTTGCTGCACCTTAAGCTCCAGGGTCTGTCGCTATCTTCAGTCAAGGTACACCTTGCGGCCATTTCAGCCTTCTGCCCTCTGTTTCAAAGCAGGTCGGACTTTGCCCATCCCATGACGGCGCAGTTCCTGAAAGGTCTGGAGCGCCTTTACCTGCATGTCCGGGACCTGGTACCATCTTGGGACCTGAATCTTGTATTGTCAAGGCTCATGGGGCCCACCTTCAAGCCCTTTGCTTCCTGCTCCCTCCTGCTTCTCTCCTGCAAAGTCTCCTTTTTGGTTGCCATAACTTTGGCCCATAGGGTGTTCGAGATCAGGGTGCTCATGTCGGAACCACCTTATACGATCTTCTATAAGGATAAGGTCCAGCTGCATCTGCACCCGGCATTTCTGCCCAAAGTTATCTCCCAGTTCCATACTGGTCAAGACATCAACAGGCCTTTGTCCAAAGCCTCATACGACTGATGAGGAATGTAGGCTGCATACCCAGACGGGCACTGGCCTTCTACATAGAACAAAGCCGTTCTGTAAGTCTAAGCAATTGTTTGTTGCTGTCGCGGTCAGGACGAATGGTTGCCCAGTGTCTACCCAGAGAATCTGGTCCTGGATCATGGCCTGCATCCGCTACTGCTATGAGCTGGCGAAGGTGCCCCCACTAGCGATCGTGACGGCTCACTCGACTAGGGCGCAGGCGTCATCACCGGCCTTCCTTGCTCAGGTGCCAATCCAAGAAATTTGCCGTGCCGCAACCTGGTTATCCGTCCACATGTTTGCTTTGCACTGTGTGCTGACCCAGCAAGCTCAAGATGATGCTGGTTTCAGCAGAGCAGTACTCCAATCTACAAGACCATGAACTCCGAGCCCACCTCCAGGTATTCTGCTTGTGAGTCACCTACAATGGAATCGACATGAGCAAGCACTTGAAGAAGAAAAAACGATTACCCACCTTTTGTAACTGTTGTTCTTCGAGATTTGTTGCTCATGTCCATTCCATTACCCGCCCTCCTGCCCCTCTGTCGGAGTTGTCGGCAAGAAGAAACTGAGAGGACTCAGAACTGGTGGCACCTGATATACTGCCGCACGAGCACGGTACTTCAGAGGGTGCCACAGCCAGCCCTACAGATACCACTAAGGCAGCAGTTCTCAAACAGTGGGTCAGGACCCCAAAGTAGGTTGTGACCCCATTTTAATGGGGTTGCCAGGACTAGCGTTAGACTTTCTGCGGTCTGGTGCTAAAGTTTGAGCCCCACCACTCAGGCCAAAATTTAAGCTCCACCACCCAGGGCCAAAGCCCAAAGGCTTTAGCCTTGGGTGACAGGGCTCCAGTTACAGACCCCCCCACCTGGGGCTGAAGCTCTTGGGCTTTGGCTTTGGCCCCGCCCCGCCTGGGGCGGGCTCAGGCTTCGGTCCCCTCTTGTGGGGTCATGTAGGAATTTTTGTTGTAAGAAGGGGGGTGCGGTGCAATGAAGTTTGAGGTCCCCTGCGCTAGGGCAAAAGTCTGCAGCGCCCACACACGTGGGCGCATGCACACCTACAATGGAATGGACATGAGCAACACATCTTGAAGAACAACCGTTTCAAAAGGTGGGTAATCGTGTTTTCTCCTTCACCATTCAGTCCTGCACTACTAATAGATACCAATATTTACCTGACACATCAGAGCTAGAAATGGGAGTTTTATACTATTAGAAAAGGAAATTTCCCTGCTTTCCAGTGAAATGCAAGTAACTTGCTTCTAGCCCTGGAAAGTCCTTAAAATATGCTACAATATGTTGTAGCATATTTTAAGGACTTAAGTTACTTAAGAATGTTTTCAGAGGTTTCTAAAATATAGTAGTTATTTCTGGTTTCTGTTCTCTGGGACCTGTACAATCAAACTCTTGGTATTAAGGATGTCTGGCTTACAGGTATGAGAAATGAAAAATTATTTCTAAATTATTCATCCCACTCAGTTGGGATGAATTACACATTTCATGCATGTTGTTGCCTTTTGGAGCCAATGCGACCATGCCAAACTCTCATTAAAAAGAAAAAAAAAACCCAAACCTGTAACATAACATTCCATTATGTTGATGTGGTCATGTTCCATGCAAGTGTGTGTGTGTGAGAGAGAGAGATTTTTTTTTCTATGACATTTTGTTTTAGAGACTTTGTTTCTCTGAGACTTTTAGTCTGCAGAAACAGGTACAATAGGAGACTTACTTGACATACTTGTAATTCTCATTCTCTTTCATGTCATTCTGTTGCCATTCAACATCCTCATCATCTCAGTGTTTGAAAGGTTCCTTATGAACTAGTTTTATTTTCAGTTTTTAATTAGCTTTTTGGGGGAAGCTGCCTACCACTTTGGATATATATTTCCAGACCACATATTTCTTCCTGCGTTCTCAGCCATGTGGAGAGGAACAGTTTGTGTTTTGTTTTTATGTTTTTGTCATGGGTTCCAGATTGCTGCCTGGAGAAATTTACTAATCATGAAAGCATTTATATATGTCTGCTAACATGCTAGCCCTGGGAGCTTGTGAAATCCTGTTCTTATGATTACCACCTTGATTTCTGTCAACTTCAGCTGCAACATTTTATTTATTTATTTATTTTTGTTTGTTTATTGTGCCATAATATTGTAGTTGCTTCCCAGAAAAGAAGGCATGATCCTTGGCCCAAGGAGCTCAACAGTTGACATCTCATGTAATATATATAACTATATGTAATGTTTAACTGTCAATACTTTACACTTCTTGAATGATGGTATTGTGAGGTGTCAGATAAAAAATTGGATTCTGTCTTTAACAATTCTCTGAAGGTAGTTGAACTCCCAGTTTCCAATAGTATTTGTTTCTGGAGTTTTGCTAAATTATAATTGATGCTCTCTGATTTTTATCTGATCAGCGGGCTACACAGTGGAATTTGCTGCAGCTTTTCAATAGAAGATAGCAGAAAAAATTATTTATTTTATCAAATTAATCTGCATTTTTACTATTTATGTTTTCCGAGACCCAGGGCATCTCTTTGGTCACCATATAAGGTTGAAAAGTATGGTTCGAAGGTGGTTACATTCTGTTTTATTTCTCCTGCTCCTCTGACACCTCTTTTGCATACAACTACTGTCAATTCAGATAAGAAATCTCCTTCAGGTAGGGGAAAACAGATCATTTATTTGTGGAGTTCAACATTGTTTAAGGCTGATAGACAGATATGCAGAAACAGAAAAAGAATAACCAGTCTTGAATAAACAACAGCCTTTATTGTAAATCCACTCAGCAAGGAAGCTTTGGACTTCTCTGCCACTCTAAGCAAAGGATTCATCCAGGCCACCCAAATGACTTTACCTTTTCCTTCAAGAAAACTTCTGTTGTTTTCCTTGGCAACTTGTATTTGGCTTTAACGTTTTCTGGAACTTGACAGTTAAATTTCACAATAATAATAATAATTAATAATTATGCTTTCCTCCAGAGATGACAGAAATGATGTTTTACAAACAATAATTCACAAAACATACTGTGAAATGGGAAATGTTCTGATCATTTTACAGATGGAAAAAGCAATACAGTGGCAGAGTTGGGAATAGAATCAGGAAACTAGGAGCCAAGATTCATGGATCTAATCTTGGGACCATACTCTTTACCATTAGGTTTTAAGGCCTTCGCTGATCATTTTAGTAGTGGATATAGTGTGGGTTCAAGACTGAACATAGTAACAAATGGGTAGTTTTCAGTCCTAGACTAATCCAAAATACATTAAATAAAATAATGAAATCCTCTTACACAATTCTCTGCTGAAGGAGTTTGAAAAGAAACGTAAGTTTTTCATTTAAGTAGGATTCCAGTTGTGATGTGGCAATGGCATTTCTGTGTAGTATCTGAAATAATTCATTACAAATTGTCTTTCTTATTAAAAAATGTTAAAATCATGCTGTTTGAATTTTCTTCATCTGAGTGTTGAATATGGCTAAATTTGGATGAGTCTAGTTATTGTTGCAATTATGATAGTATTTGTCCTTCAATAAACATTATTAATATATGTATTGTTTTGTGTTACAGGGGGTTCAGGACCATCATCTTCCATAGCCATAGCTGGAACCAGCCAACCTGCCATCACAAAGACAACATCCGTTCTTCAAGATGGTGTTATAGTCACTACTGCAGCTGGAAACCCACTTCCGAGCCAGCTGCCCATTGGGAGTGATTTCCCTTTTGTTGGCCACGAACACACACTTCACTTTCCACAGAACTGCGCTTCAAACAACAATCTTCCGCATTCTTTGAATCCAAACCTTCTCAATTCTCTACCTATCTCTTTGCCAGTGAATCAACAACATCTCTTAAACCAGAATCTATTAAATATACTACAGCCTTCAGCAGGAGAAGGCAAGTCTGAGGTCATACTCAACCCTTTAGGTTTACTCAACCCAAGTGTAAATGCTGCGCTAGCTTTTCTCTCCAGTGACATGGATGGGCAGGTATTACAACCTGCTCATTTTCAGCTTCTAGCAGCCCTACTTCAGAATCAAGCCCAAGCAGCTGCCATGCTTCCCCTACCATCTTTCAATTTGACCATCTCAGATTTGTTACAACAGCAAAATAACCCTTTACCCTCAGTAACACAGATGACAGCCCCACCAGACCATTTGCCAAGCAATCAGTCAGACAGCAACAGAGCAGAGACCCTTTTAACCAACCCCCTGGGGAACCCTATACCAAGCTTTACAGGCACTGACACTACTTCTAACCCCTTGCTCCTCCCAGCTGTCACTGGGGCCTCGGGATTAATGGCCTTAAATCCCCAGCTGTTGGGAGGTGTCCTGAACTCCGCATCGGGCAACACTGCTAATCATCCAGAGATATCCATAGCAACCTCCTCCCAGGCAACCACTACCACAACCACTACATCATCAGCAGTGACAGCACTGTCTGTCTCAACACTTGGTGGGACAGCAGTGGTGTCAATGGCAGAAACATTGCTGAACATATCTAATAATGCTGGGAATACATCTGGTCCAGCTAAACTCAACAATAACTCTGTGGTGCCACAGCTACTTAACCCTCTACTGGGGACAGGTCTGCTTGGTAAGTTAAATTTTTTCACAGATTTAAAAAAAAAAAAAAGGTTGGGGGGAGAGTTTCTGATTCTATTTTCTATTATTAAAGACTCCATTTCATTGCACTATTTCTAAAAGGGTTTTGTATGTCACAGGTCATTGAATACTTCTAGAGAAAAACAACCATTACTGTCAGAAATTTTAAATAGCAATTTTTAAAAATTCAGCAATATTTAATACTGTTTTTGGATATAATTTTATTTTCCATTCCCTCATTCTGATGCCACCAAACCTACTACATACACTTAAATACAGTCAGGCAAATTTAACTCCTTTTATTTTTCATGTAACAAAAGCACAGGTGCATCTTTGGGATGCGGTGTTTTATTTCAAATATATGTGGCATCACAGGGTTAGTACGAGTAGCTGTGCGGTCCATTAAAAATGGCCAAGTGCATTTTTTCCATTTAAATCAAAAATATGCCAAAACCATAGCACATGTCCTATATGTACATAAAGCACTCCAAGTAAAGCCTTGCACAAGTTCAGTAAAGTAGGTTGCCCCTTCTAGCCCTTGATTGTACATTTCTGTTTTCATATTTCTTTGTTTTTCATTTCTTCATTGTAGTTTAGAAACTGACGGTATCACACCTGACAAGTCCTTACATAACTGATGAACTCTTAAGCCTAAACTGTTCTCCTAAATCTCTAGTCTCTTGATGAATTTACTCAGAACGTGATATTTTTTGTGTTCTGTGCTGTTTGGACTCAATAAGCAAATAACTATACCAGTAGGATGACCAAAATATTGTGTCAAAGAGCTGGAATGCATTGCAACTCTGTTACTTATGTCAAGCTACAACATTGTTACTGTGAACTCATCCCTACTTTTATAATATCATTTAATTTAGCATTAGGATTGCTACTGAATTAGGATTAATTTTTTTTCTAAAATAAAATGTCTGTTGATTTTCATCAGCTGATTCCACAACCATAAAATTTAGGAAAAACATTAGTTTGTGTTAACTCAAGAGCAAAATCCTCTTTCAGGCTTCTTTTATTTGATAATTTCATAGGATCAGGGGCCGCAAAGTATTTATTTTCCTATTGTTTGTGATATTGTTCTTTTACATTTTAATTTACTTAGGAGATTTTTCTTTTGATACAAAATGCAGATTTTTTTTTAATTATAGCTTGTTTTTCCTTATGAGATTTTTCTCCTGTATCTAGAAAAGAGAGGACTAGTAGAGTTAGCTAGTGTATTTTTGTGTTCAAGAGGCCTTGGATCATTGTGTAGTCAAGTCAAACAGCAGTGCCATGGTTATCAAAAAGTTGGAGGAGGGGAGGATGTTGGTATGGTCTGAAGCAGTCGCTCTTTGGAAGCTAAGAATGGATTTCTAAGAAAATGAATACCACTGATGCTCATTCTACTGTACCTGGCTGTGTGCTATTCCATAATGAAAGACAGTCATGTCAGAATCCTTTAGAAAGAGTCCACATATAGATGTAACCTGAAAGAAAGAATGCTGAAGAAATGAAGGAATAAATAGTAGGAGACATGTTCCTTGAGATCGTGGTACAGAAGATGTCATGGGAAAAGTTTTGTTGTACAGAGAGTGTCAGTATTTGTTTACCATTCAGTTAAAATGTGACTCAAGGAAACTCTCACAGACTCTTGAAAACTATGCTGACTTACTTTTCCATATGTTTGGAATTGCAGGTGACATGTCGTCAATAAACACTACTTTGAATAACCATCAACTGACTCATCTCCAGTCACTGTTAAACAACAATCAGATGTTTCCTTCAAATCAGCAGCAACATCAGCTTCTCCAGGGGTACCAGAATATCCAGGGGTTTCAAGGTCAACCGACAATTCCTGGACCAGCTAACAACTCAAACCCCATGGCTTGTCTGTTTCAAAATTTTCAGGTAGAAAGCATACTGAAATCAATATTGAGTGAATTTAAAAATTTCTAATAGTACAATTGGTATCTATATTCTGCTTTTTCATTGAATGGTTAAAACAATTTGTTTTATGCAGTTGGTTGCCCTTTTTTAGTATGGATTTTGTATTTGCAAATCAGAAACACGTTACTGAAATTATATATCTTTTACTTATACGTTTAGTGTCATTTTTATTTTATTGGAACTACTTATAATATGCATCTATTGACAGCTGTTATTAACTTTCAGGCGTTGTTAATTTGCTTTTAAAGTGTGATCATAAACTCCTGGTTGAGAATAAATTGTAGAGACTGAGTGGTAAAAAGTTAACATACAGTAGTTGTCAGTAAGAGAAGCACCGAAAAGAGCATGGGTATTGAAAAATGTGCTTACTCTTCTTAGCAAACTCAGAGGAGGACACCTTCACAGCCAGCAAGCCATAATCTTTAGCCAGGTTCTACTAACCTGATCCTGAATAAGGAACGTACGATGTAGTAGAAAACAATAGCCCGATCCTCACTAATTATTTAGATGTAATAATGAATAAGTAATGTAGATATATTACAAAAGAATAGCACAAGCATGTAGGAACAAAAGGAGAGAGGCTAAGGCACAAATTGAGTTACATGTTGCAAGGGACATAAAAGGCAATAAGAAGAGACTTTATAAGTACATTAAGAGCAAGAGAGAGAGTACGAAAATGTAGGTTCCCTACTTAGTGGAGAAGGAGAGCTAATAACTGATTGGTCCTGCTTTGAGCAGGGGGTTGGACTAGATGACCACCTGAGGTCCCTTCCAATCCTGATATTCTGTGATTCTAATAGGAAATAGGAGGTGATTGTGAGTAACTGACTTTTTCTAATAGTGCCCATTAAAGTAAATGGAAGGACTACCATTGATTTAGGGGATGTTGGATCAGGCCCATAGTGATTAGGACAGACATATAATAAATTTTTTTTTTTAAATGATATCTCCCTTTCACATTTCCATCCAAACAGACAATTCTATTGATAATGTAAATTCAGATGTTAAAGTAACAGAATGACAGTGAAAGTATCAGCTGAGATAGAGAACAAAAATAGAGTTACAGTGTGTACTTAACATTATTATAGTGCTGCAGAACTGAGAACATGAAGGCAGCAGAAATGCAGGTGATAGTGCCAGAAAAGCTTTTATTCTTTAAGAAGAAAAAAGACAACATATCATTTTGTCAGTCTAGACAACTAGAAATGTCCCCGTGTTTGCAAAATCACAGTAATCATTAGCTGTATCTTATATTTTCTCTTTGTGTCCTGAATTATGTAAGTGTTTAGTAATGGTAAGTATTTAAAGCAGTAGTTACAAATATTTGGCTTAACTAGTTAAAGCATCTTTTCTATTCAGACTTTCACAAGTATTAATATTGCTTATTATCTTTACTTCACTCTCATGACATGTACATGACAAATACAAACATAATATGCAAGGTTCCTCAAAATGTAATTAAGTTTATAATAGTGCATGAAATAATAGCTACAATGCAAAGAGTTGGCGACATGGTTGATGTGGGATAAAAGTAGGAAGACTTCCCAAAAGAAGTGTATAAGAAGGGAAAAGTAAGGTCACTTGCACATGACAAATAGGAGGCAATTTCAAGCCTGTGGGTTGCATCCAAGAAAATACAAAGCAGGGAGTGGGTAGAGACAAAAAGAGCACTTAAGAGTGAAACTGGGGAGGAAAGTAGAGACTGAGGGAGGAATAGGAGGAAATAGATTTGGGTACCGTGATATGAGCATGGATTAAGTTGTTTAGGACTTTTAATGTAAGAATGACTTCATTCAGAAAAGGAGAGCACTCAGAAAGATGGGTGGAAATGTGGCTACAAAAGGAGAGATTTGAAAGTTTTATCATCTCAGATACCACCTGTTCTTACAAAGCTTTGCCTTTTTGAACAAAGTGTGAAAGCTAGTGTTATGTGTTCATATGCATATTATTTTATGCTTTGAGTTGCCTTTTCATTTTATGATTCTCTTCATTGAGTGACAATCTTTGTCATTTATGTATAGGGCCCTACCAAATTCATGGCCATGAAAAACATGTCTCACACCATGACATTTGGCTGTTGTGGGGGGTTGTGATATTGCCACCCTTGCTTCTGTGTTGCCTTCAGAGCTGGGCAGCAGGAGAGCAGAGGCTGCTGGCTAGGGACTCAGCTCTGAAGGCAGTGCCACTGCCAGCAGCAGCTGTAGGGAAGGTGGCATGGAATATACTGTATGAACACATCTGCGAAATTTTTCTGATTCTGCCAGTCAGAGAAAAACATGTGATTTCTCCACGATTTAAGTAGCCCTCTGCTTATGTACAACGATGACAAAATGTGTCATTGTTGTGTAACCATCATAGTTACTGAATTAAATGAATGTGTCTTCTGAAATATAGCATTCAATGAAAACATACATTTCTATAATTTTTCCTTCCTATTTTTAAGGTGAGAATGCAGGAAGATGCTGCTCTTTTAAACAAAAGAATGATCACTCAAATGGGTATAACATCAGTTCCTGAGAGTTCCAACACTACCCTTCCTCCTTTTCAAGATACAGCTTGTGATTTGCAGCAAAGGACTGAACCAGCTCTAAGACAACAGGCAAAGGATGGCCTCAGTGTAGCTGCTCAGGGTGATTCTTCAGTCGATGCTATCTACAAAGCAGTCGTAGATGCTGCAAGCAAAGGAATGCAAGTAGTAATCACCACTGCAGTTAGCAGTACAACACAAATGAGTCCTATTCCAGCTCTGAGTGCCATGAGTGCCTTCACAGCCTCAATTGGTGACCCATTAAATCTTTCTAGTGCTGTCAGTGCAGTAATCCATGGAAGAAACATTGGTGTTTCTGATCACGATGGTAGGATAAGAAACACTAGAGGGGCACGAATACTGAAGAATTCAGAACACAGTAAAAATTCAAGTGAAGGGGATGGATTTGAATATTACAAGTCAGCAGGTTGCAACACACCCAGAAAACAGTGGGAAGAGGAGCAAAACCCTGGAGGAGAGATAAATAGGTGGAAGTGTGAGGAGTTTTTAGACCATTCAACCCATGTCCACAGCAGTCCTTGCCATGAAAGGCCCAATAACGTCTCCACACTGCCATTGTTACAGGGTGAGCAGCATCAGATACTGTTACCACAGAGAAACTGTCAAAGTGATAAAATGTTGGAGGAGCATTTCAGGTATAACAATTACAAAAGAACTATGATGAGTTTTAAAGAGAGACTGGAGAACACTGTGGAAACATGTGCACACATAAATGGAAATAGGCTTCAACAAAGTAGAGGGTTTGGAGAGTTGCTGAACACTTCTAAACAAGACCTAGTCATGGAGGAGCAATCTCCAAGTTCCTCAAATAGTTTGGAAAGTTCTCTAGTTAAAGACTATATCCATTATAATGGAGACTTTAATGCCAAAAGCATTAATGGGTGCGTGCCTAGCCCTTCAGATGCTAAAAGCATCAGCAGTGAAGATGACCTAAGGAATCCAGATTCCCCTTCTTCAAATGAGTTGATACATTACAGGCCGAGGACGTTTAATGTTGGTGACTTGGTCTGGGGCCAAATAAAAGGACTGACTTCATGGCCTGGAAAATTAATAAGAGAAGAAGAAGTTCACAATTCATGTCAACAAAACACTGAGGAGGGGAAGGTATATATACACACGCATATATATTTTGTGTATATATATATATATATATGTATATATAGTCAAAGAATTATCTTGGTCTAATATTTATTTTGGGGTTCTGTTCTTATTTTAATGGTATGAATTTGGTATTTTAATTGGGCTTTTGATCCCTGGTTTATGAGGATAGCTTATGAAACTATTTATTTCACTAAAAATATTGTTGTAGTTGCACAATGGAAACTTATACAAATCCCATAAGGAAACATATTAGGCTGTATTCTAGCCTGAATTATGTCCTGCTAAGTCACTTGTTCACATAAGGCTTTTATTATACAAAAAATATTTTGCTTTAATGCACCATTGTTTAACTTATGATTTAGAGCCTTCTGAACTTCTGGCTGTGCCTAAGGTTACTGACTTGATGTGCAAGGCATGAGTTGGGTATCTACAAATGGCAGAAATTGCAAAATGTAAAGCTGATCTAACCAAAATAAGGAATTTGAAATAAGTTAAAGCAGTTTCACCCTATCTCTGACTTGCCCAACTGATACTTCTGGTATGCAGCAGAAAAACTATTAAAAAAATTTGGCCTGGACAATAGAACATGTAAGATCCTTTTCTAGTGATAGTGGTTTTAGTTTGCTCCTTTGAGCATTAGTTTAATGTCCCCTAGCACAAGGTATACTGTTGGCAGGGAATTCTTATCCTTACCAATGACTTAACCGTGTATTCTGTTTTATTAAGGAAACTATTTCAATCCTTATTTTCTACTGTTTGCAAAACTTTTTGTTTTTCTGCAGTCCTCATAAATACAAAACCATTTCATACTGTATGCCCCTCCCCATCCTGAGCCACTGCAGAAACCACTCAGACTCCCTTCTTTTAGTGTCCACTCTGTGTAATTTATTCAAGTCCTCTCTACCAGCACTTGTACTTGCAGTATATTAATTCTGTTACCTATGACCCTGTTGCCTTTAGCCCCTGTTCATCAGGGCTCTTGGAGGAAAAGGGATCTCCCTTCCTTGGGAACTCCTTCAGTCTGGGCTCAGCTAGCCTTGTCCTCCCTCTTCTGACCCTTCATTTCTTTTATCAAGCTATTGTGCTGATGGGCTAGTAAGTTCCTTAACTCACCCACCACCCCCGTGCCTGATTAGCTAATTCCTCCTTATTCCTTCAATCAACCACGCCAGAGAAACTAATTGAGTCAGAGAATTGACCCATCTGTTAGGCCTCCTCACTGTCTCTCACACACATTCATTATATAATAAAAAATATTTTACTAAACATTCATTCAATAAATAATACTGCTAGTATCTTTAAATTAACAAATCAAAATCTAGGTAAAGAGTTTTTAATTTCTGACATTAAGAAATTAATCCAAAAACTATTATCGATTTTCATGCCCCCATCTAATTTACTTCAGTTGAAACTATGATAGAAACTATCATAGTTAAGCACAGTTGATCCTACTGCTAGTAGGATTTCTCTAACCAGATTGTACATGGATTTTTCCTCTCAAACTGTTATAGTCGTGTTATGAAACTGTTATAAATTGTCTGGGATGGTTTGGCTAGCATGGTTTTAGCCAAAGCTTCTCATTCTTCAGATGGCTTGTTCATTGTTCTCTGCTCCCCACATAGGTTTTGAAGAGATGCACACTGATCTTCAGAACAAGATTATATACTTCAAATAAATGAACTTGTTTTAACAATTATAATTCAATAAATAAGAACTTAGCCACAAAGTTAGATCCCAAAATCACTAGCCCATTTTGAAAATGTAAGCCTAATTTTTCAAATATTGTTGACCACATACTTCAGAAGAAAAGGAAAAAATAAGTGGGAAATGAGGGAGAGGAGAGTATGGTACTCTCCATCCAAGTTCTGCTGTGGTGCCACTCAGTACCTTTATGAACGTTATAGTACTAAAGAACACATTATTCAAAATACATGAATGTCCAATATTTATTTATTTGATAACTTCACAACAGTAATTATGTGTTCCTTTTTGTAAGATTGTTTCAGTAAATTTTTAAGAAGTTGCTCTTTGTACCCTTTATAAACAACAGAGAAGCTCTATATGTCATCAGTTGCATTCCTTAAGAGTACTGCATCAATTAGCTGAACATTATCAAAAGTTAATTTCTTATCTACCAAAAGTATATTTATTTTTATGCAGGCCTCAGTGCTTTCCATTTTGTTTTTCTTAGATTTTGTTTTTACTTTATTGCACATTATTATATTAATTGACTTGAAATATAATGTATGCAGAAGCCCAAACAAAAATTAATGAAAATTGCATATGTTGCTGAATACCTTCTAAACTGTTTCTATGTAGTTCAAAATTTTGCTGCTCCCAGAATGTTGTCAACAGGGCCGGCTCCAGGCACCAGCCCAGCAAGCAGGTGCTTGGGGCGGCACGTCGGGCTCTTCTTTGGCGGCAATTCGGTGGCAGGTTCTTCCCTCTGAGAGAGACCGTAGGACCCGCCGCCGAATTGCCGCCGAAGAAGAAAGCGGTGCGGTGGAGCCGATCGCGATCGCGGCTTTTTTTTTTTCCCGCAGCTTAGGGCGGCAAAAACCCTGGCGCTGGCCCTGGTTGTCAAAGCAGCTCATATCCCTGCTAAGAGAGAGTCTGTCCCACTGTTTGTCAACAAGCACTATGGCTGACTAACGCAGCTTTGGATCAGAAGGCCCTCCGTCTTTCAGAAGGATGTTATATATTTAGCCTCCCCAGCTGGAAAGATGGTGTAAATGGCAGTTAGAAGGATAGGATAGGGATTGAGATTGACTACTGGAGAGTAGAGGAATGTGAAAGACAGAAGAGAAGACTTAAATAGAATAATGACTTACATCTTCCCATTTCTGGGTGAAAATAGAGAGGAACTCTGATGTTCATAATCGCATTTCTCGTTCTTTTGTGCATTTGACCAACCACTTCTATAAGCTGCTGCACAGCCACGTATTTTGAATGTTTTGGCAGTTTAGTGTGAAGCCAGCAAAGTCAACTCATTTTGCAGTGCAAAAGATCTTCAGGAATGATGTGTACCAAGAAATCCTGGAATTATGGAACTCTTAATATGGTTCCCTATTAGTAGTTTTGAAAATTTATTGTATGAGGAACTTTTAAATTATCTTTATACGCATTTGTACTTATGGTATGTTAATTTTTTCACGCTATGGCAATAGTTTTGCTATGTTGCAAAGAGTTCTGTTGTATATTACGTAGAAAATGCCTGTTTGACTTGACTTCCATTTATAACACTATTTTACTACTTTTAAGGGGATACATATGGAGTGGCATTTTTTTCACCTGTTTCTATTCAAATAGCAACTGGAAGCTTTTGGATGGTGTTCCTCTATCAGGAAAGAAGGAATGTTAACCAAAGTTTTCTGTTTTGTTTTGGGCAATTGGAAAATTAAGGAGCAAACTGAAGAAAGTGCAGTGGGAGCAGCAAAGCCATCTAGATAGGGGAAATAAGGAATGATCATGTAGATTGGGTTACTAGTGTCTGAGAAAAACAAAGGAAGTGGAAAGCAAAAGAAGATGTCAGCAGAATAAGAATGAAAGTGAGAAAAGAGAAAAAAACTTTGCTGAGAAATCCACCTGAAAAGATCATGCTGCTGGCTGTCTCATGATGCACCGATGGTCTAAATAGGCTTGAATATACAATTTAGAACTTTTCTTTATGCCTGATGAGTAACATCTTATCACTAAGGCAGCAAGAAGCTGCTTTGCAATATGAGGTTACTGACACAACTGCCAGAATAGGTAATTCTCATACACAGGAAATTCATTGTTCTGGAAAGAACTATTGTGCTGGCCAGGCTCACACACCATTATTCTATCATATGATGATTTGCATAGTGGAAGGTTCCTTCTAGAGCTTGGGGAGGCGGGATGGGCGTGGAATATTGAATTAGGTCTTTTAAAAAAAAGATTACAGTACCATCCCAGTGAGCCACTGCTAATACAGTTCCTGCACTGGTGCAGGGCAGAGTTTGATTCTCAATTCTGACTTTTTCTCTCAAACCCAATTAGGCCAGGAGCATGGTGTAAGCTGCATGCACAGCCAGTGACAGGAGGGTGTGGTTTTCACTAAATAGTTAAAGGGCAGTGATGAAGAATGTCAAAGTGAGTGCTTCCAGACCTAAACAGGAAGGATGATTTTCAGAACAGGATGGTAAAAACAAAACAGCTCATGGGATCTAAAACTTGTTTGAATGTAGAAAATCACCCACTCTCCACCTAAAAGACCGGGTGTAAACAATAGCTAGCCCTATGGTAGTGATTTGAAGAAATCCAGAATTGAATTTGATATTGACGTTACTACAGGATGAAGATGGTTTACTGTGTTAGGACTCTCAGCTGCTTAGGCTCTAGACAAGCTCAAAAACTTATCTCTCTCACTAACAGAAGTTGGTCCAATAAAAGACATTACCCTCACCCACCTTGTCTCTCTAGGCTCTAGATTCGTGTTTCTGACCTGAGTTTGACTAAGGCAGGATGTAATCAACCAAATAGTTAATTGGAGTGGGCCAGATTTAATGTCATCTGGCATAAAAAAAATAGAATCCAACAAAGTGTTTCAAAATTTGAATTACTGTGTAATAGTCTATGCCAACATACCAGGATAATAATCAACCCGTCTTAAATGCCTTATTGCTTAAATACTACCGTAATTTATTCTGTTTCAGATTACTTTCAAGTTCTTTGCTAATAAGTATTTGACAGTGAAATGTTTGCAGTCTCAGAGCAGAGGTTTTTAAATGCTATTTATTGGAACTTTCTAGGAAATTCAGTTTACTGATCATCGTAAAAGCTTTGTACAAAACTGTTTGATCTGCTGTTATGCTATCATAAATATTTTCCCACAGATGTGTACAATGCTTGATTTTTAGAGGGGCTGAGCTCTCCCAGCTCCAACTGAAGTCAATAGATGTGATTTCTCAGTACATATTGTTTACTAATGTAAATGGTTATTTCAAGGTAAAGGTATCTGACACTAATAACTTTCTTTCCTCACTAAACATAACTTTTTCTTTAATACCAATTAAGTTGACCATATGTTGATATTAACTGTTCTTCCGAAAAGTAAACGCTAATAGATTTCACATTTTAATATTTGCCAGGAAGAAACTCCCTCACTAAGGAGTTTATTCCAATTAACTGTTTAGTACAAGATCTATTACTATTCAATACATGTTCAGGTAAATCACTAAACTGAATAATAGTGCTTAATAATAAAATAGCTTACCATTAAAGTAGTTTACATTTATACTGGGAGACATAAGGTATACAGTTCTCAGAAGGTTGTGTATACCAAACTATTTCATATATCCTCGGTACAAATACTATATCTCTCAGCATCCATTCTTTCCTCTATAATTTAGTAAAGTTTTAGGAGATGAAGGCTCAGACAAAATACAATTTTACCCGGTAATTCTGTTAAATCTGAAAAATGCCAGATTTTTTTAGATAGCAATTCTTCAAATGTCTTATAAAATTAAGATTGAAATGGTTAATTTGATCTCCAGTTAACGTCATATTTAGTAACATTGTTTCCATTAGCATTATTAAACATTTTAAGCATTATAAATATAGTACTTAAATTTAACCCCTTTGGTGTTGCTGGAGCTGTTTTTTCACTAGTAAGTGTTTTATGCCTTTTGCATTAGCGCATCCTTAGAAATATTTTTGCTCACAGCTCCAGAGAGTTAGTTCTTTGATGTTTCAAACTAAAATTAAGTAATTTATATGTGTTTTATATAGAAATTTATACTATTATAAAGTTAGATTGTGAAATAGATTCTCTTGAGCAATTTCCTGATGGAACATTAGTCTTATAGTAAAAGAAAAAGCAACCTGAGGGGTTTTTTGTTTAATTATTTGTAAGTGTCCAAAGTCTAGCCTATTGTACAATTTAGTCTTGCTTCATGGAAATGAGATCCCCATGTGCAGACCTCACCGTAATAGCTCTTATTTTGTCAAGTTCTGGATCTGCTATATCCCCAGATTTCATTTTTAGATATACAAGCTTAAGAAATGTTATACTTGGATTAAAAATATATCACATTTGGCTTTATGGTGGTGAGAACCTTGCAACGTCCATTAACTTCAACTTAGCACTCCGGAAAATCAGCTTCATAGTGCATTTAAATAATTTTAGTGATTCAGTTAAGTTGTTTTAGGAGGGAAATTTTGAATTTTCAGAACAAATTTATTCAAGATCTTTCATGTCATTCATATCAGTGCTTAATTTCTGTTTAATGATTTATTATGCTTTATGCATTCATAAAATCTTTATATTTATCATTAATTCAACAAACTTTACAAAAAGCTCTTCTTAAGTGAGGCACCGATAAAAATTAAGAAATACAAACATAAAACTATTAATAAAGATAAGAAAATGAATGTTAGATTTTTAAAAATCATGTTTTAAATATGCTTTTGTAATTTAAACTGAGCTCAAAGCTATTTTGCTAATCAGAAGTGAAGGTTAGATGGTTAATGTTTTAATATCATTTGAAAATGTGCAGCTCTAGAAAATTAGTAGTAGTGGTAGTATTCGTATTAGTATTATTTTATTTCAATAATTGTTAGTACCTGTGAAGTGGTACCGATTTTTATATCCAGTGGCTTAAATTCAGTAGTGGATATGAATACATAATTTCAGTTCATTTTAATGAGAGTTGTATGTGCAGTAGTGCAGATATTTTTTTCATTATTATTCTTTTAGCACCTGATTCAGCAAAGCCCTTAAGTTCCATTGACTTTAAAGGGACTTAAGCACATCCTTAAAATTAAGCACATGTTTAAGTGATTTGTTAAATAGGGGTAGACTTGAACATGTGCTTAACTACTTTTCTGAAATTGGGCCTTAGGGACTTAAATTTAAGTTTAAATATATTAGATTATGAAGTAATATAAAATTCTTCGAGTGCTTGCTCATGTCGAGTCCATTCTAGGTATGCGCGCACCCACGTGCACAGTCGTCAGAGATTTTTGCCTTAGTGGTATCTGTAGGCTCAACTGCAGCACCCTCTTGAGTGCCGCACTCATACATCAGTATATTAGGCTGCCCGCCCTATGCCTTCTCAGGTCCTTCTTACTGCCCATGACGGTAGGTTGGAGCACCTTGTCTTGCATTGCAAGAGCATTAAGTGCCCGTTGTTATTCCCTTTGTATATAGTTCTTAGGTACTTAATCAATTTAAGTAAGTGTTAATTGTTGTTATAGTAGTTAGTCATGGCTGAGACGTCACCCTGGAGCGGGGCATGCCCCGTTCCCCGGGCTTCAAGCCAGGTTCGTCATGCAACAGGCCAGTGCCTATCAGTGACCCTCACAGCAGCTATTTGAAGTGCTTGGGGGAATCCCATGTAAAGGACAAGTGTAGGATTTGCAAAAACTTTCGTCCCAGAATCAGGAAGGAGAGGGACATCTGCCTGAAAGCCCTCCTGATAGAGGCCATGCTTCACCCGGCGTCGGAGCCCTCCTCTCCGGACTCTGCTCCCAGCACTTCAGCATCAGTGCGGAGCACCCCACCAGCACCGCAATCCTTCCGGCACCGTTCCCCACCACCAGTGTCCAAGAAGCGGCAGAAGAAGGGTTTCTCTGCACCATCCACGGAGGGGAAGGGAGCTCTGGGCAAAGGACCTAGTTCAGGTCACGTGCCCATCCTGGAGCTAGAGAGGAGTACCGCTATGGTCGGACCCCCTAGCCCAGCCAGGGATCCACCTCCTAATCCCAGGAGCCGTAGGGAATCCCGGCTCTGACAGGGAGCTTCATTGCCCGAGACAGCCCAGGCGGCCAAAGGCTGGGTGGGCCTGTTGGCACTGCAGATGCCTTGCCAGGCCCTGAACGTGGCTATGGCCCTGCAATCCAAGGGCAAGCCAGCCATGGGACCTCCCCAAAGGGCAGGGGAGCACCATCAGTGCCTGGATCACAGGCGTTTGTCCCTGTCCCCATGGCCTAGGACCCTAGTCCCGCAACCTTGGTTGCCGGCTAGAAGGCCCTGGTCCCCAGCACTGCGGTCTCCTTCCCAAGGCACAGAACGCCAGAATCAAGGTATTGGTCCCCTCATTCCCAGCACAAGCCAGCCTCCCACCTACAATCTCCTTGTTGCAGATCTGTATCGCTTAGGCAGTCTCCTAGGCATCCGTTCCCGTCCACCATCATGGCACTGATCTCCACTGCCCCGGTACCGGATGAGGGTAGGTGGCAATCCCCTCCCTCTAGACATGGATCACTGACAAGGGTTACTTGGCAGACGCAGGTCCTCTCCACAGCCCCACCAGGGTCACCAGAGCGGGGCTGGTCCAAATTGGAGCCAGGGTTCAGCCCATCATCAAAAGAGTACGAATCCTCATCAGCCTGCAAGACCAGCATGGCGGCGGCATGGCAGCAGGGCCAGTGGCCAGCTCAATGGCCGTGTTGGAACCCTTAGGGAGTACCAATGATGCCGGTTCCATATTCCCACCACTCTTCCCTGGCCGCCTTGGACAAACCCCCAGCACTGCTGGCACCAGGTTCAGAACATGGTGCAGAATCCATCGCGGGGCAGCACAACAAATGCCAATGCCCAAGGAACTATCCCCAAAAAGGAACCCGCCCATCCCCCTGCGATGGCCTCATCGTCTTCGTCAACGGACAAAGTGGTGGCGTGGACCTCCCAGGCTGGCAGTCCTCCTGTCAACTTTAAGGAGCATCAGGCTCTTCTTAAAAAGGTGGCTGCCAACTTAAACCTCGAAATTGAGGAGTTGGCAGAGCAATCAGATGACCTGTTTGACGTCATACCATCCTCCATCCCAGCCCGAATCACGCTGCCTGTCCACCCAGGGGTCCTAAAGATTGCTAAAACGCTCTGACAGACCCCAGCTTCAATTCCACCCACATCCAAAAGGGCGGAAAAGAAGTATTATGTCCCCACAAAGGGATTCGAATACCTCTACACACACACACCAGCAGGGTCACTGGTTGTGTCCGCAGTTAATGAGAGGGACAGGTGAGTGGCACACTGAAAAATAAAGATGCCAAACAACTAGACCTCTTTGGCAGAAAGAATTATTCTACGTCCAGTCTACAATTTCAGGTGTCCAACCACCAAGCCTTGTTGGGCAGGTACAATTTTAATTTATGGGTCTCCCCGGGCAAGTTCAGGGAGGCCCTTCCACAGAACCTGGCCCACTAGTTCACCATGATCCTGGAAGAGGGCAGAGCGGTGGCAAAGGGTGCCTTCCAGGTGGCCTGGGATCCTAGAGACTTGGTCACCAGAGTGGTTGCCTCGGAGGTGGCCATGAGGCACAGCTCTTGGCTACAATCTTCAGGGTTATCCCAAGAGATGCAGGCCACGATCCAGGACCTCTTGTTTGAGTTTGTGAGGCTCTTCTCTGAGCTCATGGATGCAAGGCAGCATGGCCTTAAAGACTCCTGGACCACCCTGCGATTGCTGGCCCTCCATACTTCGCAGCAGGCCCGAAAGCAGTTCTGGCCTCCTCCGCCTTCTCCTCCTAGGTCCTGGGGCTCTTCCTGGCAGGGTGCCTGCAGGAGAAAGGACAAAGACAAAGGATTTAAGCGATGACGCCCTTCGTCCTCTCCCTCGCCGACTCAACCTGGCCTTTTGAAACATCACGGGGGCCAGAGGCTGGAGTTTTGAAGCTGCACCTAAGGATGGCACCCCAATCAAGTACCTGGATCCACCCTCCTATTCTTTCCTCAACTGCTAGCACCCCTTCCAGTTGGCATGGTCGTGAGTAACATCAGACCGTTGGGTGCTCAACACAGTATCCATGGGCTACAACCTACAGTTCACAACTGCTCCTCCCTCCCACATCCCTCTTCAGGGACCCTTCTCACGAGCAACTCATTGCTCAGGAGGTGGAAAACCTAAGGCTGCGGGCGGTAGAGGAGGTCCCTCAGGATTGGAGGGGAAATGGATTCTACTCCCAATATTTCCTAATCTCGAAAGCAAAAGGGGACCTAAGACCCATCCTGGACCTCCGTTGCCTCAACCAACATTTCAGAAAGTTGAAGTGTAGGAGCAGGATTTTATAATTGTACTATGAGAATTAATGTATGATTTGGTTTTATTTTGTTAGCCATTTTTTTTAAATAGCAGAAAGAAATTACCCTTTGGGACTATGGGAGTTTGTTTTTTATAGGCATTACAAATTGGGCTTTTTTAGTTTTTTGTTTTAAGGTTTAGTTAGTAAGAGACAGAATTTTGTATTGTATTTATGTTAAGTAAATTAAAGTAACGTTGAAGGCCTGGGCCTTAATCTGAATTGTTTTGGTTATAAAATTTAGCAAGGTTTAATTTACAATGTTATTTTGTTTGATATAAAATATTGCTGTTTGTACTTTTAAAGATTTTTGTAAAACACTGTGTGAATAAAAAAGGCATGCATTTAAAAAAAATAAGGTGTAAAGGCCATTATTAATCAAATGGTCCACACAAAAAAAAGCAAAAACACTTATCAAAACTTATTAACGCCAAAAAACCATCAATGCACATCCATGATTGAGGAAGGGCAGATTGATGACCCTGAGGTAGAGGCTGGCACCCCAAAGATAATTAATTAAATCAAATCTGGGACAGAATGACCCTCTCAAAGGTGTTTTGGAATATTAACATAAAAAAATAACACCAATTAAGGAGTAACCGGTCATAAACTGACATAGCAAAATTAATAAATTTCAACAACAACAAAAACTATAAAAACAAGTTGCTTTGCCATAGGGATTTGGGTTTGCCTTGCCACTACTCCAGGAGCATTGGATCGCGACCGACGGAGCCCGGCTCCCCTTTGCAACCAATCTGGCTGGCCACTAAATTAATCCAGACTCCGGTCTGGTAACTATAAACATCGACTGGCGGGTTGTGTGTGTGTGTGTGTGTGTGTGTGTGTGTGTGACTAAAAAGCATGGTCACACATACTAAAAGCATATGCTGGACCCTGCATCACTGCTGGAGGAAGTCCCCTTTGCAGCCCCATCCCCATCAGTTACCCTGGTCTCCGATGCTTCGGATCTGGGGTGGAGAGCCCCTCTAAGTGATCTTGGCATGCAAAGACATTGGTCGGGTCACGATTGCTCCTTACACATAAACTTCAGAGAGCTCAGAGCGGTCTGGTTGGCCTCTCAAGCTTTCCTGCCTCATATAAAAGGCAGGGTGGTTCAAGTCTGGATGGACAATACTGCCGCAGTGTTCTATATCAACAAGTAAGGCAGTGCCCGGTCCTTTGCCCTTGGCCAAGCAGCTCTCAGGCTCTGGAACGTCTGTGTGTTGTGGCCGCACACCTCCCCAGGGCCAGGAACACTTTGGCAGATCGCATCACAGGACTTTCTCATCTCGCCATGAGTGGTCACCATCCAGAAGTGGTCAGCCTAATCTTCCAGAGGTGGGGGACTCCCTTGGTGGACTTGTTTGCATCCAGGCAGAACAGGAAGTGCCACGCTTTCTGTTCGATTCGAGGGATTGACAGAGACTCCCTGTTGGACACTTTTCTACTCCTGTCATCGGGACCCCTTATGTATGCCTGCCCTCCAGTGCCATTAATCTACAGAATCCTTGTGAAGATCAAGCAGGACAGAGAAAGATAATCCTCATAGCACCGGCTTGGCAGCACCAGCACTGGTTCAGCATGCTGCTGGACCTCTCAATGGCCGCCCTGTTACAGCTACTACTCTTGCCGGACCTGTTGTCTCAGAACCATGGCAGACTGCTGCATCCGAACCTGACGGCCTGACTGTTGCATGGTTGAATGCGGATGAGCGGGAGTGTTCGGACAGTGTTCAGCAGGTCCTACTGGGCAGCAGAAAACCCTCTACCAGAGCGACCTACCTGGGCAAATGGAAACGGTTTACATGCTGGACTTCAGATGAAGGTATTCAACCTGAGGAGGCCTCACTGCAGTTAATCCTGGATTATCTCCAGCATCTTAACTTCCAGGGTTTTTCCCTTTCATCTTTTAAGGTCCACTTGGCTGCTGTTTCGGCCTTCCATCCCCCGCTCGAGGGCAGGTCGGTTTTTGCCCAGGACATGACTGCCAGGTTCCTCAAGGGCCTCAAACGCCTCTACCCTCACATCAGGGTCCCTGTTGCTACATGGGACCTGAATCTTGTGCTGTCGTGGATCATGGGGCCCCCCTTCAAGCCTCTGGCTTCATGCTCCCTTCTCCACCTCTCCTCGAAGGTCGCTTTCTTGGTTGCAATAACATCTGCCCGCTGGGTCTCCGAGATTATGGCACTTACCTCAAAGTCGTCCTACATAGTGTTTTACAAGGACAAGGTCCAATTCCGACCACACCTGGCCTTACTACACAAGGTTGTTTCACAGTTTTATAGGAGCCAGAACATAGTCTTACCTGTCTTCTTCCCTAAACCTCATAAGTCGGAGGAGTAGCACAGGTTGAATTCTCTGGACATCAGAAGGGCGTTAGACTTCCACATTGAGAGGATTAAGCCTTTTCGTAAGGCAACACAGTTGTTAGTCGCAGTGGCCAACAGGATGAAAGGTCGTCCAATGTCGACTCAGAGAATCTCGTCTTGGATTACTGCCTGTATCCGCTGCTGCTATGACCAGGCCAAGGTGCTTCCTCCGGCTATTGTAATTGCCCATTCAGCCAGAGCACAAGGATATGTGCTATGCTGCCACCTGTTGGTTTGTCCACACATTTACATCGCGTTACACAGTTACCCAGCAGGCCCAAGATGATGCTGGCTTTGGTAGAGCAGTATTGCAAGCTGCAAATGACCATAAACTCTGAGCCCACCTCCATGGATGCTGCTTTTGAGTCACCTAGAATGGAATTGACATGAGCAAGCACTCAAAGAAGAAAAAAGTTATCTACCTTTAGTAACTTGTTCTTCAAGATGTGTTGCTCATGTCCATTCCATTACCCACCCTCTTCCCCCTCTGTCGGAATTGCTAGTAAGAAGGAACTGAGAGGGTGCAGGGCCGGCGGCGCCTAATATACCAATGCATGAATGCGCCACTCAAGAGGGTGCCACAGCCAACACTACGGATATGGCAAAGGCAAAAATCTCTGACAACTGTGCACGTGGGCACGCACACACCTAGAATGGAATGGATATGAGCAACACATCTCTCAGAACAACAGTTACAAAAGGTAGGTAACCGTTTTTTTTTTTTAAAGGTTGATGGCACATATTAAAAATATATTATATTGTAATAACAGAGTACATAAAAGGTTGTTATGAAGCACAGCTAACTTCAATAAGAGTTAAATGTGTGTGCAGTCAGAATTAGGATCTGTGAGACTTTGACAACAGTAAAAACATAAGAATGGCCATACTGGGTCAGACCGAAGGTCCATCTAGCCCAGTATCCTGTCTTCCAATAGTGGCCAATGCCAGGTGTCCCAGAGGGAATGAACAGAACAGGGAATCATCAAGTGATCCATCCCCTGTTGCCCATTCCCAGCTTCTGGCAAACAGAGGCTAAGGACACCATCCTTGCCCATCCTGGCTAATAGCCACTGATGGACCTATCCTCCATGATTTTATCTAGTTCTTTTTTTAACCCTATTATAGACTTGGCCTTCACAACATCCTCTGGCAAAGACAGTGTTTATATTGTTTATGGTATGAAGAAAACAGGATTATATTTTTTTAAGTAACATTCTAATTTTAGTCCCTAATTCTAATATTTTAGGACTGTGCCATGGTTTTACTTTTTGCATTTTTATTGCTATTGGTATGAGCATACAGAGGAATTGTAAAAATATTTCTTTTCTTCTTTTGGTAGGGAACAGAAATGTTTTGTGGATGCAGTGAAAATTAGGCTCCATAGCCTAAACAACTGCATGTCCAGCAGTAAAGTAAAAGTAGCATTTAATAATTGACTGTCTGGGTAATGTAGTTTGATGTTCATACCTTTACTCAGGTGGAGCCCGAGAAGTTGAAGACACTAACAGAAGGTCTGGAAGCCTACAACCGAGCCAGGAAGAGGAACAGAAAGTAAGCAGATGCTTATTCATTTACAAATTAATTAAAATCATGAAGTTCTCTTGTCTACCAAGAAACTCTCATTTGACTCCCAGAAGTATCCTTGACTGTATCAGGATTTCAGGATTAGATTGTTAGTTATTAACCTGCAACATATATGGAATGCATATCTTTCTGATACTACAGTAAGCTTCTGAAACCTGTGGCAGCACATGTGACAATTTAGGCTCAGTTTTCTTACAAGGGGAAGAGTGGACGATGGTAGCATAAAAACACAGTGGCAGCTTCTAACTATTCTGCTGTGTTTTATATCCAGATAATTTGCCTCTTCATTTTACTGCATATCTGTCTGTCTATGTGTCCTGGAGGAAAGAGGAAGAGAGAACAATATGATATATACCTCAATACTGTTTTTTCTGAAATCTGATGATCCAAAACTCTGGACTGCACTGACTAATGCACCACTCCTGTGGAGCACCTCAGCTCTGCAGGGCTGAAGCTAGACTCCTGCAGAAGTCCACACAAGAAGGAGATGCTTTACAATTATTAGGAGGAACAAAGGATCCTAGCTTCAGTCCTGAGGAGCTTAGAAGATCTGCAGAAATAGAGCACCTAGTTTCTGAATTCCTGATTTTATGCAGGTTATGGATTTTGCAATTTTATAACTTTGTAATTTGGGGAGTTGTATGTATTCATTTTCTGATACACCAGTAATCTTTGAAAATGCCAGCACACCCATATGAATTTTCAAATGTAGATTTGAAACTTACACCTAAAATCATTCATTGCATTTTACTAAGTCAAAAGTATTCTGAACAAATACTATATGACTTTGTGACAAGCATTTTTTTTTCCACACAGCACCACGTTGGTATGGAAAGGGTTACTTCAGATTAGTTCAGTATACTTTGTCATTGCTGGCAAGCTTTTCAGAATTCCTTAATCCCAGCTACGTTTAGTTTAACCAGACTGGCTGCCATATGCAAAGCTTTTATTATACAATATAACAAATGATGTATATTTGAACTAGTTGGTTTTATCTGTGTTGTTTTTTTTTTTTTTTTTGGACTTTATTTAAGATTTTACAAAACTAGGGGAGAGATTTTGAGAGATGTAAAATATGAGAAGAGGGAAAAAATATGGAAGAAAAGAGGAGAAGTAAATTGAGTTTAGGGGAAGAAGACCTAGACAGCTATAAAAAGATACAGAAATTGGCAGGGTTGTCGTGTGCTATTGTTTACTTGCTGTCACAATGACAATCTGTTGGCTTGTATCTGAACAGGAATTTGAAGTACTATAGGCTTATAATTCTTGTCTTCAAAACAACAAATACAGACTTAAAGGAATCAAATAATTACAGTAGAGCCCTGTTTATCCTATCTGGCCCTGGTTCCAGTTAGATTAGATAATCAAAAATTCAGATAATTAGGAGAATGGGCAAAGAGTTTTCTATATTTTGTTTTAAGATGCAGAGTTGCTTTTAAACTAGCTGACCCCTCCCGGAAAAGCCGCCTTCTTTATTTACAGCTTACATGAACCATTACTTCTAGTAAAGAATACCAGTTCCTAAAAATGCAGAAAGGATAAACTCAAGCATTAAAACATAGCCCCCTTCTTTACAGCATACACAAACCATTATTGATAAATAGTGCCAGTTTTTAAAAATGCAGACATGATCATTGCAGCAACCCCAATACTCATGGTAACAACTAACAACAATAACAATATGTAATATGTATAAAGTATTAAATTAACATACAGTATTGTATATAGGACAATGGTAAATACAGCAACACTCACATTTATAATGGCTGGGGAAAATCTGACAGTTTGTGATACTGTGCTTTTTCCAATGTTATAATCTTGGGCTATTTTTTGCTAGTGACTGTCCTTTATTTATTTTATTAATAATCTCTATTTTAGCATCCAATGATAGTACTATGAGATTTCGCTTAGTAATCGCAGTCATTTTACAAGGCTGAAAAGATGGGATGGTTACAGTGTTGCCATGCAGATGATGTCAATTTCCCATATTCTTGTGTGTGCACTGGTGGTTCGGTTAATAGAGAGAGCCGGATAATGAAACTCAGATAAAAGGGTTTCTGCTGTACTTGTATTTAACGCCTTTTAAGGTGTAAGCTTTTCTTGTTCTCTGGTAGAGCGGTATTTCATGAGCAATATTGCTGATGCCAGTTAAAAATGCTATCCTTTCTGCACCATCCTGAAACATGTCTCTGGGTTTTTTGTATGAGTGCATGCTGCAAACATAAAAATGCCTTTGACAACATTTCAGTTATTTGCCATTAGTTGTCCCTGAAGCAAAATTTCTCCACTAGGAAAATGACTCAATGAACAGCTTTAAAGATCTTATGAAAAAATCAGTTAAAAGTAGAGACCTTGCTGAATCTGGCTCAATATTTGTACATATGGAAACATTAGAGAATATTAAATGCAAAAATGTGCATTGGTGAAATGCTGTGGTTATACAAATGTCAGGAAATTCAAAGTTACAGTTCGCATAACAACCATGACTCAGCTTACCCCCTTTCATGAATGTAACAGTTTGTATTACTATCTATGGTGTTATCATTAATACTCATATATATGGAACACACAAAAAATCCATGTTAAATTAACATAATTATGCGACCCCCGAGCATGCCCAAATAAATTTGTTAGTCTCTAAGGTGCCACAAGAACTCCTCGTTGTTTTTGCTGTTACAGACTAACACAGTTACCACTCTGAAACATTGCAAAATCAAGCACTCAAAAGTTAGGAAATGCCAGAATTAAGGTTGCCTGTGCATTCTTAATTCGGTACCCTTGTGCATATGCATTATGATACAATCTATATATTACATGATCATGTTATTTTTTCCATAGGACTATCTCTTTCAGTGCACGCTTAATAAGTGGTTCTTCAATATTTTGTTTCCTCTTCATTGTTCAATAAGTGGCCCCATGCCTTGTTTACTACACACTATTCAAAACCTAGTCTGAAGACAGAATTTTTATTTCTCATTGGTTTTTTTCTATGATGCTCATCACAACAGTATCTGATTGGTTCACAAACATTAATTTATTTTCACAACATTCCTGTGAGATGGAGTATTATTATCCCCCTTTTACAGATTGAAAGCTGAGGCACAGAGAGATTAAGGTCAAAAGTGTCCCCTCATTTTGGGTACCCATTCTGAGATGCCTAGAACCAGGTTTTTCAAAGTCCTTGGCATTGTATAGCACTGTGTAAGTTAAAAACTCAGTCTCATTGACTTCAGTTGCAGCTGTGAGTGCTTGACATTTCTGCAAATCAGACTCCAGAGTCTCAAGTCAGGCACCCACAAAATGAGGAACATACAAGTTTGGTTTTAGTGACTAGCCCAGCATCACGTAGGCACTGTGTGTTACAAATAGGGATAGAATCTAGTTCCCCAAGGCAGTATTCAACTGCCTTAATCATGAGATCATCTTTTCTCTTCCTGCAATCCACTGTCTCATTCACTACATACATTCCAGCTTTTGCAACAAATGAGGCAGGGGTCCTACAGACAACGGTCTCCTTCACTACACAGCCCCAATTCATTCCCAGAGCGGATCCATTCTGTCCAATAAATGAGGCAGGGGTCCTGTGCAGAAAATATTAAGTGATCTTGTAATTAAAGACTGTATCATAATTCATATACAAAAGGCCAAATTGAGGTTGCACAGGTGCCTTAATTAGGCAGTTGTTACTTTTCAGTACTTGACTTTAGAACTGTAATGTTCTTTTAATCAAGTTTTTGTGTATAATTTCCTAGGCTTTTTAAAAAAACAAATTGAAAAAACAGAAATTCCATCATGTGACATCATATTGACACCCACATGGTTCATCACCAGAGTTGGAACCTTTAGATCAACTGCACAGACCTCTATCAATCAATACTAGAGAAGGATGATACACTTTGTCCATGGGTTTCACAAATATTTTCTGACAGCAATGGAAGAGTGAGACTCAGGAATCTTGTGTTCCATTGTAGGCCCTGGAGGGGAGTGTGCTGTACTGGTCACAAACCCTTCTGCCATCTCCCCCCTCCAAGCTTGACCCTTTCTGCCCAGTTTCCCCCAACGTGTCTCCTTGTCACCTCTCGTTCCTCACTCCATCCCAGGCTCCTCAGCGGTCCAGTCCTAGTCTTCCCTTCCGGACTCCCAGTCCCAATCTCCTTCCACTGTCAGCATCCAGTCCCAGTGTTCCAGTCCCAGTGTTCCACCTACTCTAGGCTCCTTGTCCCAGTCTACTCTTCTGCTTTCAAAGGTCTTTCTCTTGTCCCCGCTACATTTGAATCAGTCATTTCCCTCCTCCACACTGCCTGAGCCTACCAGGGAGACATTTAGAGCACAGGAAAGACAGTCTCCCTGATTTCAGTTCCATTGCTGGGACTTGCACCCAGAGCAGCAATTTCAGGGAAAGTCTTGCTTGGCCCCAGGCTGGAGCATGCCCAATGTGGATGAAATCTTCTGACATTTTAGCTGTTAAACTAGCATGTGTACTCTGCAGTTTTTCAAAGGCTTATAACTTCACCAAATTTGAGTGGATTTTCACAGGGACAGCAAAAGACACCCCTGACACAAAGGACACCCCCTGTCAAATTTCTAGTTCCTGCTTCAAAGTATGGGGGCATGAGAGGTTTAAAAAAAAAAAAAAGGATAGCCAAAAAATTTTAACATGGGCAAAACAATGTATTTGTCCCTAGCGTGGTGTCAAGTATCGGGGGTAACCATGTTAATCTGTATCCACAAAAACAACAAGGAGTCCAGTGGCACCTAAAAGACTAACATATTTATTTAGGCATAAGCTTTCATGGGTAAAAAACCCACTTCTTCAGGTGCAACCTGATGCATCTGAAGAAGTGGGGTTTTTACCCTCAGGAGCTTATGCCCAAATAAATCTGTTAATCTTTAAGGTGCCACCGGACTCCTTGTTGTTTTTGTCCCTAGCCTCATTCTCGGAAACATTTGAAGCATTTTGGCTGAAATTTGGGGGGGATTTCAGCCTAAAATAGACACCCCAACATGGAAAATTTCAGCTCAAGAAGTTAGTTTAACAAAGTTATAAGCAACTGAAAATAGGGCCTTATAATGGGAAGTGCCAGGCAATGTTAATAGGTGGTGCTGCCAGCTCCACCAATAGCATGAGCCGTAAATTTAGCCAATATGGCCACGTTATAATTGTAGGGAAGACTATAATTTTCAGTTTCTCGATGAGTGCATAAGTTAAAACTGCAACGTCAAAATTGAATGATCAGTAATGAAAATGCCATAGTTGTGCATTAATAAATATACCAAACTGTTCATTTTTCTTCAGTTTTTCAACATTCTCTAATAACTAAGTTATAGTGTGATTTGCGTTAGATGATTGTTGGTTCACTTCTTCAGTAGTGGAAAGCAGAGGGTTTAAATACACCCAAGGCATTCACTAGTAGTCCAGTAATATACCCTGTGTTGTAATTAATTTGTAATATGGTCTGTCAAGTTAAGGTAGACCAAAGCTAATGTGGTCTATTACATAGCTTCTCAAAGGGGGGCACTTAAATTTACATACCAGAATAACAGGTTTCAGCACCCAAGCACTGATTGAGTCCCCTAAATAAACTATGATGATGATGGTAACATTCATAGGTTGATGCTCAAATAGGGACTTAAGTGATCCAGCCAATACTAAAGCACCTAAAATGGGTATTTTAGGTGCTTAATTTTTAGGTATCTTATTTTAGGCTCCTAAACTGAGATTGTTCCCAGAGTGCCCAGGTACTACACTGATGGGCATTTTAGAAATAGATATCTATTAAATTGGGGGTCCCCGGTATATGTCTCCACTTTATCTGTCATTTCGCATATCCATCGCTCATCAATAGGAGAACGTGTTCCGATTCACATCGGTCCGTAGCTGCATCTCCGTCGCTTCACCTTTTGCATGGCTTTTCTTTGGGTGCTTCCCCCGGCATTCAGGAGTTGCTGGGAGGGAGGGGAAGGAGTAGGGATGGGACGTGCTCAGAGGATGGGGCGGAACTGGGTGGGAAGAGGCGGGGTGGGGGTTGAGGGGGGGGGTCAGGAAGAGGCGGGGCGGGCAATTATTTCTTATGGGGAAAAATTTCCCTGTATCCGTCGTTTCGGTATTTGTCGCCCTTTTCAGGAACACAACCCTGACATATACCAGGGACTCCCTGTAATTAACACTTTGTTTGTCATCAACATTTTCATAGTACAATGAGGATAACATCTTTTAGAATTGTCATTCAAATTATTGTATTTTTCATCTTATCCTCTTTCAACTGGCTAAATTGCCTTACAATAATGATTTTGGTCTATTATGATTTAAAAAAAGATCGTGGAGCAGTTTTTAAAATAAGGGCTGGGGGAAAGCCGTCAGGTGCAGAGGAGCACGTGGTTTGGACAGAGACATCCCTTAGGGGAGGATCTTTTAATGGAGATTCTCTATGTCCTAGTAAGGAGGAGAGGATGGAAGATGATAAAATACAGATAGGATCTGATGAGAAGCAGTCAAATGAAAAAAAAAAAAAGTCCCATTTAATTACATTAGCAGACAGCTAAAAAGTGACAAGTTTTTAAAGTGCTTATATACCAATGCTAGAAGTCTAAATAATAAGATGGGTGAACTAGAGTGCCTCACATTAAATGGGGGTAGCGATATAATAGGCATCACAGAAACTTGGTGGAATGAGGATAATCAGTGGAACACAGTAAAACCAGGGTACAAAATATATCGGAAGGACAGAACAGGTCGTGCTGGTGAGGGAGTGGCACTATATGTGAAAGAAAGCATAGAATCAAATGAAGTAAAAATCTTAAATGAACCAAACTGTGCCATAGAGTCTCTATGGATAGTAATTCCATGCTCTAATAATAGGAATATAGCAGTAGGGATATATTACTGACCACCTGACCAGGGTGGTTATAGTGACTATGAAATGCTCAGGCTGATTAGAGAGGCTATTAAAATAAAAAACTCAATAATAATGGGGGATTTCAACTATCTCCGTATTGACTGGGTACATGTCACCTCAAGATGGGATGCAGAGAGAAAGTTTCTTGACACCTTAAATGACTGTTTCTTGGAGCAACTAGTCCTGGAACCCACAAGAGGAGAGGCAATTCTAGATCCTGTGTTCCCCTAAGTGGAACACAGGATGTGGTCTAAGAGGTGAATATAGCAGGACCGTTTGGTAGTAGTGACCATAATATAATAAAATTTAACATCCGTGTGGCGGGGAAGAAATCCATATAAGCACAACACTGTAGCATTTAATTTCAGAAAGGGGAATGACACAAAAATGAGGAGGTTAGTTAAACAGAAATTAAAAGGTACAGTGCCAGAAGTGAAATCCCTGCAGGCTGCATGGAAACTTTTTAAAGACACCATAATAGAGGCTCAACTTAAATGTGTAACCCAAATTAAAAAACATAGTAAGAGAACCAAAAACTGCCATCATGGATAAACAACAAAGTAAAAGAAGCAGTAAGAGGCAAAAAGGCATCCTTTAAAAAGTGGAAGTTAAATCCTAGTGTGGAAAATAGAAAGGAGCATAAAGTCTGGCAAGTGAAGTATAAAAATATAATTAGGAAGGTCAAAAAAGTATTTGAAGGACAGCTAGCCAAAGACTCAAAAATAATAGCAAAAAAATTTCTAAGTACATCAGAAGCAGGCAGCCTGCTAAACAACCGGTGGGGCCACTGGACGATCGAGATGCTAAAGGACCACTCAAGGATGATAAGGCCATTGTGGAGAAACTAAATGAATTCTTCGCATCGGTCTTCACGGCTGAGGATGTGAGGGAGATTCCCAAACCTGAGCCATTCTTTTTAGGTGACAAAACTGAGGAACTGTCCCAGATTGAGGTGTCATTAGAGGAGGTTTTGGAACAAATTGATAAATTAAACAGTAATAATTCACCAGGACCAGATAGTATTCACCCAAGAGTTCTGAAGGAACTCAAATGTGAAATTGCAGAACTACTAACTGTAGTTTGTAACCTATCATTTAAATCAGCTTCTGTAGCAAATGACTGGAGAATAGCTAATGTGACACCAATTTTTAAAAAGGGCTCCAGAGGTGATCCCGGCAATTACAGGCCAGTAAGCCTGACTTCAGTACAGAGCAAACTGGTTGAAACTATAGTAAAGAACAAAATTGTCATACACATAGATGAACATTTGTTAGAGAAGAGTCAACATGGTTTTTGTAAAGGGAAATCATGCCTCACCAATCTACTAGAATTCTTTGAGGGGATCAACAAGCATGTGGACAAGGGGGATCCAGTGGATATAGTGTACTTAGATTTTCAGAAAGCCTTTGACAAGGTCCCTCACCAAAGGCTCTTAAGCAAAGTAAGCTATCATGGGATATGAGGGAAGGTCCTCTCAGGGACTGATAATTGGTTTAAAGATAGGAAACAAAGGCTAGGAATAAATGGCCAGTTTTCAGAATGGAGAGAGGTAAATAGTGGTGTCCCACAGGAGTCTATACTGGGACCAGTCCTATTCAACATGTTCATAAATGATCTGGAAAAGGGTGTAAACAGTGAGGTGGCAAAATTTGCAGATGATACAAAACTACTCAAGATAGTTAAGTCCCAGGCAGACTGCGAAGAGCTACAAAAGGATCTCTCAAAACTAGGTGACTTGGCAACAAAAATGGCAGATGAAATTCAATATTGATAAATGTACAGTAACGCCTCACTTAAAGTCGTTCCGGTTAACGTTGTTTTGTTGTTATCTTGCTGATCAATTAAGGAACATGCTCATTTAAAGTTGTGCAATACTCTCTTCTAACGTCTTTTGGCAGCCGCCTGCTTTGTCTACGGCTTGCAGGAAGAGCAGCCCATTGCAGCTAGCTGGAGGGAGCTTGGAACCAGGGTAGACTGGCAGCCCCCCATCAGCTCCCCTTATCAGCTCCCTGCTCCCCTAAGTTCCCTGTCCTCTGCCTTGGAGCTGCTCCCCAAGACTCCTGCTTGCTGTGCAGGGGGGGGGGGGAAGGAAGAGGGGAGCTAATGTCAGGGTGTCCCCCTCCCCCGTGCTCCTGCACCCTGCCTACCCCATCTTTCATAGAGCAGGGGGGACACACCAGGGCTCAGGACGGAGGGAGCTTGCACCAGCTTTGGTCTCAGCAAGCTGATCTAATTAACAAGGCAATGTACTTAAAGGAGAAATGCGCATATCTCCCTCCATTCCTGCTGCCTTGTCGAGTGAGAGAGTTAACTCTTGAGGGGTCAGCCAATTGCTAGTTCATCATTTAGCAGTAAGGGAAATATCCCACCCTCTGACTCCTCCAGCTCAACCAAGCTTCACAATCATCATCACTGTGACCAGTATTAAATTGTTTAAAATTTATACTGTGTGTGTGTATGTGTGTGTGTGTATATATATATATAGTCTTTTGTCTGGTGAAAAACATTTCCCTGGAACCTAACCCCCTCATTTACATTAATTCTTATGGAGAAATTGGATTCGCTTAACATCATTTCGCTTAACATCGTTTCGCTTAAAGTTGCATTTTTCAGGAACATAACTACAATGTTAAGTGAGGAGTTACTGTAAAGTAATGTACATTGGAAAATATAATCCCAACTATACATATGAATGATAGGGTCTGAGATCTTGGGGTCATTGTGGATAGTTCTCTGAAAACATCCACTCCATGTGCAGCAGCAGTCAAAAAAGCGAACAGAATGTTGGGCATCATTAAGAAAGGGATAGATAACAAGACAGAAAATATATTGCCTCTATATAAATCCTTGGTACGCCTACATCTTGAATACTTCATGCAGATGTTGTTGCCCCATCTCAAAAAAGATATATTGGAATTGGAAAAGGTTCAGAAAAGGGCAACAAAAATTATTAGTGGTATGAAACGGCTTCCATCTGAGGAGAGATTAATAAGACTGGGACTTTTCAGATTGGAAAAGAGACGACTTTGGGGGGATATGATAGAGGTCTATAAAACCATGACTGGTGTGGAGAAGATAGATAAGGAAGTGTTGTTATTTACTCCTTATTATAACACAAGAACTAGGGGTCACCAAATGAAATTAATGGCAGCAGATTTAAAACAAACAAAAGGAAGTATTTCTTCACACAATGCTAAGTCAACCTGTGGAACTCTTTGCCAGAGGATGTTATGAAGGCCAAGACTATAACAGGTTCAAAAAAGAACTAAATTCATGGAGGATAGGTCCATCAATGGCTATTAGCCAGGATGGGCAGGGATGGTGTCCCTAACCTCTGTTTGCCGGAAGCTGGGAATGGATGACGGGGGATGGATCACTTGATGATTACCTGTTCTGATCATTCCCTCTTGGGCATCTGGCATTGGTCACTGTTGGAAGACAGGATATTGGGCTAGATGGAGCTTTGGTCTGACCCAGTCTGGCCGTTCTCATGTTCTAGGTTTTTAATAATTTGATTTTAAAAATATAAACAGTATATTTAAACAGCAATGGAAAATAGTATCTTGATGTTATGTAATCTATTTGTCTTGAACATGTTAAATTGCTTGTATTGTTTCTCTTCATAAGAACAACACACACAATTTAAAATGTTCAAAACAAATAGATTACATGATAGTGTCAAACAGACTATTTTCATAAAAAGATTGTCAGAATCATTTAGCACTTTGGGTCTCCTTATATGTTCATGGGGGAAAAATGCATTTTATTGAGGAAGAATTGCAGTTTTATTATTCTGATAAAGTAATCCTGCAAAAGTGCTGTTCCATTTTAGAACAAGTGATATTTCAGAGAATTGATTATTTCTGCAATTGTAGTCCTATCAAGGCAGTTCTACTGTTTATTTCATATATAAACATAAATTCAAAATGAGTGATATTGAAATAGAAGTTCAAACTTATGACTTCAGCACATAATTTTGGAAGTTATAAAATATACTACATGGCTAGGTTTGTTTGAGGGAGTATTAAAAACATTTGCATCTTGTCTTTATAGTATGCAAATGAGGAGTTATAGTGGGGATGAATTTGTCCAATAATGTTTTTAAAAAACTGCAATGAAACTTGACACTGGACTTTTAAAAATATAAACACTATAAATGTTAGGAAGTGTTTAGTTTTGGCTGTGCATCCACTGTTTGACTAGCCACCTAAAGGGATTATGTGAATTAGTAGAGAGAATTTAGGAAGACACATAAATATGCTTATTGTTGACTACATCTATTTTATGATCTATTGAGATGTAAGGAACTTGAAATCGGCTACATATTTTTAAAATAAACAACAAGCCAATAGTAATAGCACATGATCCTGCAAATCCTTAGTCATATGACAACAGTGGTTCTATTCATGTGAGTAAACGCTTTGTAGCATCACAGTCTTAGTTAGCTGTTACATTTTAAAATGGCATCTAAAAACACAGTTTTTTAATTTTAGTTTCAGATTATACTAACATTCATTACAAAACCACAGTTGTAAGTTACATTTCCAAAGACAAAACTGCATCACATAAAATTAATATTTGTACACCCATACTCCATTTCTAAATTGAACTGTAAACATAAATACTTTGCTCTCATGTGGCCCTACATCTTTCTTTATACCTCCATTGCTCTGCCTGTCTACGTAAGATTGCTTTTAGTTCAGCCTCTTCATAAACATGACTGTTGATGTGTGTTTATCTGAAGATTAAAAAAACAAAGAGAGAAATAAACTTCCTGAAGTTTAATAGCAGAACTTTCAAAAGACTTCATTGGCCTAACTTTGTTCCCGTTGAAATCATTGGTAAAACTCAATTATGAGAGTTTGGGGTTTTTTTAAATCCTACCTTAAGTGTCAGATACACACACTGTAAATCTTTAGTTCTCTAAATATTATCCTGATGTGTTGGCTACCGTAGCTGTAAAAAGCACACGATAGCATAATTAGAGAACTGATCATCACATACATATCTTTTAATGATGTTTTACTATGATTATTCAAATACAGTGGCATGCTAATCAAGTAGGTTGACCTCTGTGTGGCCAATAAAACATTAGATTGTTTTATTTCATTTGTAACATGTAAATTATATGTAGAACATTTCTCAAAGTGAATACATTTTGGCAGGTTCTCTATTATTTTCTAAAGTTCCCAGACTCATGGCCACAAACTGCAAACACTGCCAGAGGAATTGCTGACTATTGGGCTTAGCCTCACTGAACTACCATGGGTTTACTTGTACCTTTTGGCAAATGTAGTTCTTTGATTAAAGCATTAACTACCTTCAGGAATTCAAGAGAAATAAAAGGTTACTTCTCATTCAGTCATCACCTTCAAATTTTAGTGTAACTCTGCCCTTTCCTATTTATCTGAGTTTGCCTCATTTTGTATCACCCTTCACCCCTTCTACTCAGCCCAGGTTCTCACCCTTTACCACTCATTTCTTAGCTTCTCACATAAACACCTCCGTGCTTTCTTCCATGCTGCGCAATGCATGATTATGACCTTCTTGAATGCATTCACAAAGCGTCTGCCCTCTACAGTTTACGCCTGTATGAAAGGCCCACATCTTCTGGAGGAGCTAATCTAGTTGACTTGTATATTATGACATTAATAAAAGAGAGAAAGTTATGTTGTTTTCCATTTCCCTATACCCTCTATCTTCTGGTCTATCTGTCCTTTCATTGCAAGCTCATTGGGGAAGCAGCCATTCCTTCTTATATGTCTGAAAAGCACCCACCACCTGGGTTACCATAAGCAAATATTTAATAATAAAATAATAATAGTTCTGCAGCTTTAAGACACAGAATTAATTAAAATTGATGAGATTTTTAGATGAGTTTTATATTCCAGGTCAGATAACTATCTCTTCTTCTTTATGTGATGATCCCTATCTGTATTTCACTGTGGGTGGGTTCACATGAGCTCCATGCACCAGAGATTCTTAAGATTTTTGCTGGCAGTATCGGTTGCCTGAGAGCCCAAGATCCCAGGAGTCAAGAACTGGGATTCCTGCACAAGGGCCTTCCTAGTGAGCGATGACCACCTAAAGGGCTTCTAATGCCTTGTAGAAGCTTCTATTCCCTCGAAGAGCAGCATTTGCCAATACTTTCCCAGCCAAACCCATCAAACGTATGAGTTAAGGGTTAGAAGATTCCTTATGGATCAAGCAGTGGGGCCCCACTCTGACCCAGGCTAGGTAAGCCTCCATGTGCAGTGTGCAGCAGCATCGAGAAGTGTTCCTCCAAGCATGATGACCTCCAGTTCTGGGGCTGACAGGAGTAGAGCTAAAGACTCCTCCATTCAGGGACACGAGGAAGGTAGGAAACACTCTCGGAAGAAGGGAGAGAAATCCCTTTCCAGGTCCATTTAAAAGACGAACACTTCCCCAACACCATCGAAATTGTCTGAGACTCCATGCCTCAGTACAGGAGGGTCAGGAGCTCATAAGGGGCTTGGTACTGATCTCCTGGCTCCAAAGAGAAAAAGTACTCTGAGACTAGCACCTTGTGCAGGAGCATGACCATCCACAGCATCAGCAAAAAAGAAGCAATCTACAGTTGAGGATTTGCCCTTTGAAGGAAACAATCTCTGTTAAGTGAGAGAACTGATGACTTATTACACTTGTTGAAGGTCTCACAGGCAACCTTCCATTCACTGGGGATCTATACTCCAGTGCCAAAGAGGAAATACCACAGGCCACAACTTTACAGTGAGCAGAATCTCAACTCTTTTTTTCCATCAGAAGGGATATGAACCATCACGGAAGAGGGTGCAGCAGAACAAGCACAGTGGGACCTTTGAGAGCTGTGAATCACTCCAGTTATTGCATCCATCTACCCAAGACCCAAATTGGTGGCTTTCTAGCTCATCTCTCCCCATTCTCTCAAGTCTGGCAGATGAAACACAAATGGGTTCTCAACATCATTCATACCAGCTACATCTTCTCCCTTCGTCCTCCAAAACCCCCTTCCTCATCCATCTTCAGGGACCACTTTCATGAGAGAATGTTCATTCAAGAGGTATACTTCCTCCTTCATCAAGAAGCCATAGAGTTGGTACCTCCTCAACACCAGGGAAAGGGTTTTTATTCTAAATATTTCTTTATCTCCAAAAGGAAGAGAGAATGGAGACCCATCTTAGACTCAGAAAGTTCAGTGTATCCACAAATTGAGTTTCAGAATGGCTCACCCCAGTATCCTTCACTGAACAATGGCAACTGCTTCACAGCTATCAATATGAAAGTTGCTTACTTCCACATAGACATCCAGCATTCACACAGAAGATTCCTGAGGTTCACTGTAGGTCTGAACCACTGTCAACAGAGAATGCTACCTTTTGGCCTTGCCACAGTGCCCAGGGTACTTACAAAGGTGCTATCAGTTGTGGCAGCTCATTTCCGTTACCAAGGATCATCAGCATACCTTCCTCAGGGCAGATTCCAATCTACAAAGGACCTTGTCAGTCAAAACAGTTGAGCTCCCAGATGTGAGTCTGCTCATGTCTCGTC
Organism: Trachemys scripta elegans; assembly: GCF_013100865.1. Lineage (NCBI taxonomy): Eukaryota > Metazoa > Chordata > Testudines > Emydidae > Trachemys > Trachemys scripta. The sequence goes on from NC_048308.1 coordinate 24,094,322, forward strand.
CTTCTAGGTCATATTGCTATTTCTCAAGCTAAATGCAACTGAAAATTATGGTGATGGCTGCTGATGACATTTGGTGATCCAGGAATATACCTGTTTTATGAACTTCCTTGATGAAGAAAGGAGTACTGGTACTCTCTCCCAGTGATTCATACTGCTTTACTACCATCATCTCCATCTTGTGTATTAAGGTTCAACAGACTTGCTCTTGTCGAATACACAGTCTCCCCCAGGCATTGAGAAATCAAAGAGAACATATATAGCTACAGCTAGAGAGAGAGAGCGAGCACATGCAAGGTTAAGATAACAAGTCTAATTCACAGTTGCTTGAACCTCTTCCACCACATCCAGAATCTTGGTGAGCAAAACAGACTGAAACATCACTGATAATATAATGTATTTGTCTCCTATCAGCATAGATCCACTACCAGACCGGTAGCCAATCCAATCAGAATACAATTTATCTTATCCATGAACAAAATTGAAAAATGTTTAGTGTTACGCCTTTGTTCTGTTTCATAGTGTGTATCACTAAGGTTTCTTTGTAGCAGAAACTGATGGATTAAAAATGATTATTTTGGAAGTCTACAGAGTCATAACATTTTATATGAGTAAATAATTTAGTCAAGCAATAATCATTATTTAAAAAATGTTTCCAGATTATAACCATGTATCTTGCATGCTGGCCTGACAGCCATGATTCATGATCTCTTAAAAATGTTGATGTTAGACTAATGCCGTGCTCTCTGATGTGAACTACCTAAAAGGTTGATCTACCATCTTCAGTTAGAGCAGAATATGACAGCTCAGTTGTCATAGTGGTGGGGGTGAACAGAGGGGTCTGTCTAGCTGTTACTGCATTCACTTCATGAGCTGCCTGTGTAGGCACATATTGAATTTAAAGTTTTGATTTTAACTCTTAAGGCCCTTAACAGAGTGTGTCCCTGATTCTTTACTGAGCTAACAACTCCATTATATCCTCTGAGTTCTGGCAAATCAGGAAGTTTGTAGCCTGGCATATCCAAGGGCAGAAAGTGTGAGGATCTGCAGGGCTAGAACCTTGGTTGGTGAGTTCCTTAGTGACTGCCACATCCACATTTCCACCCAACAGCCCTGGTAGAGCTACAGTTGACAGGCTAAGAGCCTTGTGAGGCCAAGCACCACTAGCTGCCCTACTCACAGAGGCCCTCATTGGTAGAACTTACTGCATTCCCTCCTGGTTGGCCCAGACATGGTAAGACCTAGGGGAAACACCTAGAGGCAGTCTGTACAATGAGACACATCCCTGAACCTGCTGCTGAGACAGACCCTGCCTGATTCATTTGTCCTTGCCTGGTTCCTGGTTCCTCTCCTTGTTCCTGGTTCCCAAGTCCTCACCTTGCTCCTGCCTTGGACCCATCTCTGCTTCTGCCTTCCCTAACTCTAGGCAACCTGGTTCTGACCCTCTACTCCAATTCCTGGCTCAGACTCTGATTTGACCCTCAGCTCTGGCATCCAGCTTCCAGTTCTGGTCCTGAGCCTCAGTTCTGTTTCCTGGCCCCTGACTCCTGCTCCAACCACTAGGCCTGAATCCTGCTCCAACCACAGCACCTGGCCACCCATGCCCCGGTTCCTGACACGAAGGGATATTGTCCATCTGTTTTATTTCTATAGCCCCAGAGTTATGGGATGCCATTTCTTTTGGTGTGAGATGAAGTTTAGTCTCTGTGTTAAGCGTAATTAAACCTTTTTTTATTTTAATAAAAAGGCTTTTAGCACAGCAGATTAAAATTATAAATAAAACCAATCTGATTTTAATTATTGTATGTTTTTAGTTTTTTAATCTGGATTTGTTTTTATTTGTTTTTGTTTGTTTTTGGAAACACCTAGGATATTTTGTTGATAGGTGGTGGTATACATTTAAGCAATTTATTTTTATCATTTTATTTTAAAAAATCCATCATTCCTTGACTCTAGTGAATAAACTTAATTTATTCTACAATTCTTTTAATCAGCCTCTGATATAGTAGTTACCTAAGACAATGACAGCTTTCTCTAAGAAAAAAACCTTTTTTTTACATTAATATATATTATCCAAGTCATAAAATCATAGAAATTAGCTGTTGAAAGTGAATAAGTCATCTAGTTTGCCCCAAGGTGGCAATGCAAAATTGAATGTTACTTGTTTGTTTAACATTTTCCAAGATAATGTCCATTCTTTTAGGCAAAGGTAGACCGAAAGAAATACAATGAATGCCTGTTGGTAGCTAAAGTTGCATAGTTACCTATTAACATGTTCCTATGCTAATCTGCCTTCTAGACAGAAAACATGTTATTACCTCTCTAGGAAGTTCTATAGTTAATGAGTGGTATTCTGGGTAGAAAAAGATGCATGTCTAGGAAGGAGTCAGCCTATTGATGAGAGACTGCCTTTGAGGGAATCTTAAACACTTATCTTTGAAGTACCTCCATATGCTGATCTACCTTCCAGGCAGAGAAAACAGTTATCTGCTGCAGCTTTGGTCAAATACTTGCTTTCCAAGCCAGCTTGAAAGAACACATTGTTTGGAAACCTAAGATCTACCATATAGGTAGATTTCCTATTATGAATTCAAGATTGTATCAGTGAAAAGGAATATTCGTGCTTGACACTTTTTAAAAAATTATTGCTATATCAGATTGTTTAAATGCCAAATGATTTAGCTGGTGTTCATTGTAAAACCATTAGTCCTATTAAGAAATTAATTTAAAGGCTCACAAGGTCTGTTCCCACTTTGGCAGAAGGTGATTGAGAAAGTGGTCACAGAGCAACCTCAGAGGCACTTGAACCATCATAATGTTCCTATGTCTAAAATGAACAACATGGTCTTGTTTCTTTAACCCTCAGTCTTCCTTTCCCCATTCTCTCCGTGCATGTTTATTGTAAATATTAATTGCATCATGTCTAAGGGCTTGTTTACAAATAGATGTTACACCAGTTTAAGTTAAACTTGTTTTTTAAAGCAAGTTAGTTAAACCAATTTCAATCCCTGATTTAGTAGTTCAGTTTAAAAGTGGCTTATTTCAGTTGCTTAAATCTGTTCCTAATCAATTTAAGCTAAATCAATATAAGCCAGATTTATATTAGTTTAAGAATCTCCACATAGCTTTCTGCACTGGTTTAACCAAATCAATTTTTAAATCAAACATTTAGTTAACTGGTGTAACTTTGCATGTAGATAAGTCTTAATAAGTCTTTCAGGAAGGAGTCGTGTCTTTCTGTCTGTTCTGTAAAGTGCCCAGCATGCTTTTGCATACTGCAGAATAATAAAAATGGGTGGAATGTGGGAATTTTTATGCGTTCCATTTGGTCCAAGCCCTGGGTATAGTACAGAGAAGATGTTAGTATATGTCATGGAATATTTTCTTTAGGTAATGGATGAGACACAGCTCTCCCTGCTCTTTATATGGGATCTAGCAGTTGCTTTTGATAGTTACTGAGCTCAATATGTGGATTAGCTGGGGTGGATGGAATTACTGTAGAATGGTTCTTTTTTTTAATTCCTTTTGAACCTTTGTCTGTCTTCGGTTGGGGTGGGGCTTCCAGTCATGGCCCAGGTAGCATAATTATCTTTCTTAAAGCGCAAAACAAAACAAAGCAAAACTTTTTAAAATGCTGAAATGTAAAAGGGGATTGTTCCATGGATTATGGGCTTGGTCCTGCACTGCTGAAATGAAGAAGGATCATCCCAATGCTTAGGGCATTAGCTAGGGCCTCAGGCTGCCTGGGTGCAGTTCCCTGCTCAGCCACAGACGCCCTGTGTAACGTGGAGCAACTCAGTGAAGTCTCTTTGCCCTAGTTCTCCATCTGTAAAATGTGGAAATAATAGCACATCCCTACCTCATGGGGCTGTTGTGAAGATAAATACATTCAAGACTGTGAGGTGCTCAGATACTACAGCAGTGGGGCCATGTAAGTACCAGAGACAGATAAACAATAGATCAAGTGGCCAATCTCCAGGGCTATCAGTCTGCTACCTCTCAAATTCACTTAATTTTTTTTTTCCAGCTAGGAATGCAAAGTGCAGTGTCTAGATTTCAATTTTAATTTATTCCACTGGATACTAAAAATAAAGCCAAGCTGAACATATAAGCCTAGAGCTTAAAAAGTTATCGTCAAATTATGTTTGGTGCAATGCGGGAATGACCCTAATAACGTGTTTGAAATACTGTTTAATAATTTGACACTTCTGGGAGTGGCAGTCACGAAGCCACAAAAATATGACCCAGAATGCTGAGTGTGGTGTTTAAAATGGAAAACTACTTTTAATAAATATAATGCACATAAACTGAATCAGTGAGTGTAATATTCGGAAGTGAACTGAGCTGCACAGTGATTTGGCTAAAAACAGTGGGCGGCAGTGGGTGTGACTGCCACGATTCAGCGACAATGGGACTTCTCTCCCATGGCTAACTAAAGGTAGAGACACATTCACACTTGAGCTCCAAGTATTTGGAGAAAAATGAAAACCTTGCAGAACAGTGTCATTCTCCAGGTGGATGTCAGCCTGTATTATTTTTCAACAGCCCTCTTGTGAAGTATTAATGTAGCCTCCAGCTACAGAGTAAATGCAGTATGGGAGGCAGGTAAAGGCAGGCCAGCATTAAGGGTTAGTCAGTTACTCTGTCATTCTGTGAAGTAGCCCAAAATAACTCAATCTTAAGGTAATGACAGTTCTTTGGCATGCATAATGACTGCTCAGGGTCAAGTTAATGAAAGAGAGCCTGTTCTGTAATACCTATTGCTCGCTTAACAAAACAAAAACAAAAAACAAACTTTAACGCTGGCAGCTAAGTCAAATAGCACAAAATGCTACATTTTGCATTTAAACACAGAAAATCAATATAGTGATGATATCATGTGCTTTTGCATTCTGTTTATAGATATGTTTTCTCTTGCAGAGATTATAATTCCTGTTTAATTTATAAAAGTCTTATCTTTAAAAATAAAATAAATAAAACAAAGTGATAACACAAGCCTTTATTTTAAAGGAAAACATATATATGGGCCATAACTTGTTATTTGCACAAATGGTTCCTTGGCTGTCAATGGGAGATCTATATGCTGAATGAAGTTAGTAGAATATGGGCTATTTATGTATGTATTTTGATTATCTACAGTCTTTGAAAATGGGGGATTTCCATTGTAAACAATCGTTGACAGTAATTTTTTTTCACTCTAGAAGCGGAAAGCTAAATAACCATTTAGAAGCTGCTATACATGAGGCCATGAGTGAGCTGGACAAAATGTCTGGGAATGTAAGTCTCTTTGCTGTCTAGTTGTATAGTTTTTATTGTGTGGGTTTTTGTTTTTTTTTTTGTTTGTTTTTCATTTTTGTGGCGTTTTCAAGCAGTCACTCTTTTTGTAATTATTATGATTTAACAACTTAAAAGTTGAAAAAGATTTATAATTTCAGTTAGATTGTAACTACTCTGCATTATTGCTCTCCACCCAGAATAACTATTGTACATATCTTTCATGTGTGAGGCCTACCAATATTTTGAACACAGCCTAATCTCCCACTAATATGCCTGGAGTTTTGCCCTCAGTAAGGAGTGCAAGAATTAGACCCAATTGTTTTCCAAGTTTGTATATCAAGATGTTGAAAGTATATTAAAAAAAATCTTTGACTGTAACACTCCATTGAATAATCTAACATGAAATGAAAAATATTATAGGAAGTAAATTAAGATGAAGATCAGAACCTGACTGTGGTGGTTTTATTTTTTGTTTCCACTTTTATTTTGTGGCATACGGACAAAATAAATCTCTGATAATGTAATACACTTTTAAAATATATTTGGAGATTTTTTTGTACTCTTATTATAACAGAAATCCATGCAGATGATTAAAAATTAAGTGCAATACATTAAAATACTCAAACTTCTAATTAATATTTTATTAAGTATTAATGGTTTAGCTTTTAAAATAAAATTGAATTTTTTCCTGATATTATAAACCTCAACCCTGAAAAGACTTATGCACATGCTTAACTTTACACAATCAATAAGGCTTAAATGGATCTATTTATGGTGCATAAAATTAAGTATATGCAGAAAGCTTTGCAGGATTGGCACCTTAGACTTGGTTTTAGTACCATCTGGAAATAATATTAGTGATACTGTCTGTATCTCTTGCTGTCTGCTTTGAATTGTTGATAAAACTGAACATTTTGATTATTAGATTTACTAATACAGAATTCTGGGTTTTCATCTAAATCAATGGCAGTTTTGTAACTGACTGCAGGGGAGGTAAGATCTAATCATAGGTCTCTATAAGACCATCTATCCTACAAATATAACCAAACCAGGTGATCTGGTTATGATACAGTTGGCCTTTAACCCTGTTACATCACAGTTAAAAATGTTTGCCTGGACAGTTTCTATTGTATCCATGTCATTTCATCCAGTTATGCAACCCAGTTGCAACAGATACATGCTACAACTCTTAACTATGATGCAAGCTGGGTCAGGGAGAAACTGTGCTGTAATCCGGTTCCCTGACCAGGTTGTTTTTGTTGTGTTGACAAGCCTGATGTAACAAATTTTGTATCCTAAAATAATCTCTCATGAGCTGCATGACAGGCTTTGTCACAAAATTCTTAATCAAGATGAGGTTTTTTTCATAAATACTATGATGGTTGGGAATAATAGGGTCAGAAAATCATAGGACACCAAATGTACTTCTTACAAATTTTGAAATAAGCTTTTTTTAATTATCATTGTTTAGGCAGGACGAGTACATTTAAAATGTAACACATGTACAGTACAATTGACATAGAGCATAACTGATGCTAGCAGTAACACCTGTTGAATATATGATAAAATTCTTCAAGACCACTAGAATTTAATATATATGACCATGATAGGAACAATATGAAAAAATGTCTAAGGATTTGTAATTTTTGATTAACTGTTGTTTGTAACCTACTGATTGCTTTTTTCCAGAATACATAGCCTCACTTCTACCAACAGATGGTGGTGGTATTCCATATAAAACAGCAGTACATTGTTTTGAATTCCATCTCTCGTAGCTGTGTTAGAAATGTTTTTAATAGTTTTATATGATCATGATCTTTCCTCCCAGCTTTGAACTTGGAACTAATAATAGACATTGAATGAAAAATAATTGATTAAAAACATTTTCACATGCTAATTAATCTACTGTTCAACTTGAAATTAATGATGTTGGATGAAAACAGTTTGCTCAAAATAGTTTATCCCTTAAATTCATGTCTCTGGTAGTGCTGTAAGTCTCTCTCAGTTTCCACATTCTATTTTCCCAGTATATCCCTTTCTTTCTTTCTGCAGTTATCCCAGTTTTGTAAACAATTTCCCCTGGAGCTTAACATTATTACCACTTTGTGCTTCAGTTCCTTGTATACTATATAGTGATATGTAAGTGGTATCTTTCTCCTGAGACTTGAGGTATCCACCCTTAACAGCTATGTTCAACTCCCTTCAGTCCAGAGGTTAATGTTCTTGAGTTTACTTCTAATTCTGCTTTTAACGTGGAAATTAAAAGCTGTATCACCAGGGAAGCATAATAACTTTTCAAACAATACTGTAATTGATTGATCACTAACAGGTTTCTTTATTTAATTTTCTATGCTAACCTTTTCATATACTTATTTTCCAGGTACACCAAATCCCACAGGGAGACAGACAGGTGAAGCCTCCAAAACCGAAGAGGAGGAAGATCTCTAGATAACATTGAATGTCTTTGTTACTGGTCCAGTACTTATCAAATTGAACATGCACATAAATCAGTATATAGATATTGATATAGATATATCAATATTTATATCAAGGACAGATAGATACCATCAAAGGGTGCTATGAGAAATAGTGGTACAATATTTTTGTTGATCGAGTCAGATAGTTATGCTGGATAAACCAATCAGATTCCTTGAAAGATTACAGTAAAAATGTCAGATGATTACTGAATTTTTTCTATAATACTAAAATTATGATTATAAAAATAGTCCAAATGTTTCTGATAAATTTTCATTGTGTATATAGATAATACAGAATTTCATGGTGATATCTGAAATGTAAATATTGTACAATATTGTCATGTACAAGCGTACCTAATGCACACTTTATCTTTTATTGTACAAAAAAATAGTGTACAAAATTCTTTGGTTTCTATTGAGTACACATACAAGAGACTACCAGTGTAAAGTGATAAATAAAAATACAGCCTAAATGCTTTTATATGATAATGTAAAAGATGCTGTTTTTGTATTTAACAGCAGAGAAAAGGCATGATTATGTAATACCTTAATTATGACATACACTTCACACCACTGAGTGTTCATTTATATTGTCTGTTTGGAATGAACCTTGCCTGGAAGTACTGTACTCCATTTCAGGTCTCTGTAGGAGAGTGCAACCTTGCAGATTCCTAAAGGGATGTGGGATCACAGGTCTAATTAAGAATTCAAAAGCTGCAACAACTGGTTGCATTTTATTTACTTAAGTTTTAAAGTAGAATGCTGTAGATTTTTTATTTATTAAAAAAAAAAAAAAAAAAAAAAAAAAAAGCTTAGATGGAATATTTTAGTCAGCCATTTCTGTAGTTGAAGTTTCATAGCCACCTTCTAAACTAAGCAATTTATACCACCATTGACTTTGAACTCCCCCCAAACCCTATATTTGTTAACCGAGGTTGTTTAACCTGATTAAACATACTGTTTACATATATGAGGGAATGGCCCTATTTTGAAAATATGAGTGTTAATGTTGATTACAATTTGATTTTTGCAATGGAATAAAAGGGCATGCTCCACAGCGTTCCTAAAAAATCTAGTATCCCTCTTACAGTATTATTAAACTAGAAGTTAAAGGTGGCTTACAAAACTATTAGCAACAGTAATTTTATCAGTATTATGTAACATATCAGATTTATTTTATTTAAAAAGAATTATTTATACCATTAACAGATTCTTATATATATTAATGTGGCTGAAATGTGCAGGTTAAATCTATTAACCAAATTATTTATGTTATATTAAGTGAATAATGTGAAACATATGTAGAAAGGAAGTAATACACTACAGATATACAAGCCTAAAGCTGTGAGCCATTGTAAAAATAACAGAAAGTTAATAAGTGTAGCACATCCTCATTTTTTTCAATTTTTTCACATTGTGGTGATGGTACACCCTCCTTCCCAAAGTAAATTCTCATTGTGCCCTGCCTTGTTCTGAGATGGAGTCCTTAAAATGGACCTCTTCATCTGGGAATCACCACGTCTTTAACCTGGAATTCCTTTTTCCATGGAGTGGCAAATTCGCGTCCTCTAGTTAAGACTGTTAGTAATCAGCATCCTCTGAGGCTGATGACATTGCCACTCTACTGATAACCACCAGTTGGCACTTGTACTGCAAGTAACTATTCCTCTCCCCATTGACTTTCCCCAGAACCGAAACTCAATTATCTGTGTGACATGACTGAGATCCATTGGCCCAGAGGATAAAGAGACCTGAGGACATTTCCAAACTCAGCTTTCTTGTGCCACAGCACATAGCACTACCACTGGGCTAACCTACTTTTTCATGTCTCATACAGACAGCTCTTATTTCTTTTTCCCCCCACCGCAACCTGATGGAATGCAATTAGCTACACTAAGCTACAGTGGCCTGGAGGCAGGAACCCTTCCTTCTACTGGGTAGGTTCATTTGTCTTTTGTGTAATGGCAGGACAGACTGCCATGGTCCTACATGCAAACTCATGTGAAGTGATCTTTTGTGTAGTTTAGTTAACACTTTTTTGTTACAAGTTGATGTGTTTGTTATGTTTAAAGAGTTAATGTTGTCCATTTTTCGTATCAGCCTGCTTTTCTGCTGTTTTGTCTACACAATGTTTTTATTCATAAATACACGTGTGTGTGTGTGTGTGTGTGTGTGCGCGCGCGTTTGTTTATATTTAGTTTGGTTATTTTACCTTTTGCTTTTCTGTCCTAACACTGAGTTTGTATTGACCAACCCTTCTTTTGGCATTTTAACTAATTAGGTTTGTACTTTCTCACCAATGTATACTTTACATTAGTAGACTATGTAAAGTATTTTTGTGCACTTGATTTCATTGGTTAATAATGGCATTGATGTGGGTGCTAGGAGTAGTTTGTTTCAGTCCATACAGATTTTTTTCTCTTTTAGAGTTTTTATGGTTTCATGTAAGCAGTTAATGTAAATATTGTGAGCATTACAGGTCATGCAGTGTTGTAACATTTTAAAAAATGTTGCACCTACTTTACAATTAAAAAACTGGTCACTCATACTTGAATTTTGCTCATAGAGCCATTTCTTTCTCTTTGCATTAAAGCATAATATACTTTTTTGATGAAGGCCCAGACCTTCTTTCTACATCATTATTTTTTGTTTAAAAAAAATCTATATTTTTTCTAATAGAAGACTTAAAATGAAAAATTTTAAAAATACTTTTTGCCTAGTTTCTAATTTAAGAGAGTACTCCTATATTTAGAGGGTGACAAAATACTCCATTGTGGAAAGTGGAATAATATTTTAATTGTCATTAATTTGGCACAGTCACGTTATCCTGTGAACTTTAAGTGACTGATGAAAGTGAGTCCACAAGAGGAATTAGTTTTTAATTACTGGTAGCTTAATTATTTAAAATTTGTATTGTCTTTTGAGGATACAAAGTATTCTCATTATTTATTTATGTATGTATGTATTTATTATGCTTTATTTATCAAATGGGTTGTAGAATGTTGAGTCATTCCAAATGAGATAAAAATCAAAGGTATTATTCCTCTTTCTATCATGGTGCATTTTTAAACACCATTTAAGAAAAAATATTTTCATTCATTTCAATGGACTTCCTTCGTATTCCTGCTTCCGACAAAAAAGTTATTGCTGGAATCAGCTATGAAAATAGCTTCCCCATAGCCCAACAAACACATACATTTGGGATGTCCCAGGTCTGTTATATTCAGTCTAAGATTTAAAGTGCTGCTCTTTTTTAAAAAAAAAATTTGAATGTTAAGTTATTTACTAAGTCAGTTTTACAGAAGGTTTAGAAGTAATGCGCTATCATCTGAGTCCCGGAGTTTGAGGAAATAGAGGGCTCGTGATGGACTGAATTACCTTAGAAATACTACCTTTCTTAGTTACAGTTTGTATTTTGCTATGTAGGGTTGTAATGTGAGAATTCCAGCAGAGCACTAGCATAAAAATGCTTTTCTATTTAAAAAAAAAAATCAATTCTAGTCTTACTAAGAATTAGAAAAAAATTTAATATCAGTTTTGTAATTTTTGATAAAGTTGTCGATATGATTAAATCACCAAAAAAAATTACTGTGATGTTCTCTTCGGGGCAGGGACCATGTCTTCCTTTATGTTTATAAAATTCCTAGCACAATGGGACCCTGATCTTGAATGGGGTCACTGGCTGCTACCATAGTATTAAATATTAGATAATAATGTTACAGTTAAGTAAAATACACAAAACCAAGATAATTCACAAATGAGAGTGAAAATCAGATTCCTTATCCTTAGTTTATCTGTTGTACCCAACTATTACCACAAAGATGTAATATCATCCAGGTAAGTTTAGAAAATAGGTGCCTGAACAGCTGTTGATTCTTTTACCCACAAAAACCAGGATATTCTGTCTTAAGTCAAAACATAACTGCAGCTTTAACAGAGTTTTTGGTTATTTCCCTTTGCTGTGTTTTTAACAGTACTAACTGAAATCTTTAATTCACATTTCAAAATTCCCTCAGTAAGTATCTTTAACCAATAGGCATTAGCATCTGATGATGTGTACTGGTAAAATATAAAACATATATAATAGACACACTGTCAGATTCAGTGCAAACACAGTTCAACGCAATGGTGTTATTTACACAATGTGTCAAAAACAGTATGAGGAGTTCTCCACAAAGATCTCGTAATGGAATTGGTCACCGATCATCCAGGGTTTACCTACACATACCACACAAGCCATGGGGGCTCCTCTGCCAATCCTAGCAAATTTCTAGCTCTCTGTGGGAAGCAGCTTCCTCAACTGCTAGATCTGGGTACCCCACCCCTCCCAGTCCCTGCCAGCATAGTTCCTATGGAACTGTACTACCAATGTTTCCCCTGGCCTTAGGGGCAAGGTTTGTCTGTGGAAAAGATAATGGAGCTCTGGCTAAAAAAAATGTTTATGACAGCCCTCAGCTATAATGACAAGTTTCAGAGTAACAGCCGTGTTAGTCTGTATCCGCAAAAAGAAGAACAGGAGTACTTGTGGCACCTTAGAGACTAACAAATTAACCTTTAGTCCTTTTGGTATGATGTCCATCTGCTTGCATTTGGAAAGGAAGATGATGTCTGTCTGTATCTGTACGATACAGCCTCTATAGCCTCAGCTATAGAGGCTAGCTCCTTTGTTACTTACCTGGTATATATCCATCAGTCCTGTATTGTAAATTTGGGTTTATTCAAAGGAGATTATGAGAACTTTGCCCCTAAAGGACATTGCCCTAATAAACCTTGGCCAGTTAGAAGTGCAACAGAAGTTCTGCCTTTGTGGTTTAAAGGCAAAGAGCCTGATTCTCAATGACCTGCACTTTGGGCAGTCATTTACACTAGTGTGCAAGGTAGTGTAAACCACTACCCAGTCAGAATGGGAGGACATTGTCCTTGCATTCCACTGGTGTAATTGAGTATACAAGAGGCAAGGCAATGGAGAATCAGGCCCAGATTCTTTGCTTCTCTCTCTCTTCACCAGGCTTTACTTTATTAGTTCATTTTGAGCAATGAGAACAACAACAAAAAATGGAAATGTTTGTGGTTTGTTTTTGTTTTTTTTCCCCCTGAGAGCACAGCCTTGAGAGGTTTTTCTCCTTTCAGGTCTAATTGCTGTGAACTCAGTGCTTGCCTACACATTGAAGTTATTCTGGATAACGTAGGAAGTGAATTTAAAGTGGAATAATTATTCTGGAATAATTCCAGGTATGGACATTCGTATTTGGAGAGGGCCTTTTTCCATTTTAGCTTAATCCACTTTGAAAAAGGCACTATTATTCCACACATGGAGTTATTAGAATATCTATTCCAGAATAATTCTGTGTGTAGGCAAACCTTAGAAAGACGGGCTAATGGCCATTCATCAGAATAGATCATCAGTAGATAAAGAAGAGCGCACACGCGCGCGCACACACACATTTTGTATTAGCTGATACTTTACAACCTACCAGTAGAAATCCATACCAAAGGATGTTGGAACTGAATTCAGAGTCTGGGTCCAGATTTGAATAGCACTTATAAGACTTTTAGTAACAAATACAAAGGTCTCCATTCCAACCATTTATATAGGTCAAGACCTGTCAATGAGAGACAGGGTTATTGGATGATGAAAAAATTTGCAGGTAAGTCCTAGTGGTGTAGATTATTTCAGTGAGGAGATAAAATTACAATTATGTATTTATTTATAAACTGTTTTATCTAGAACCAGTGGTGTCCATAGTACTGTGCAGACAGGTAAGAATTCAATGTTCCTGTCCTGAGGAAAGTGTTGGGTCAACAAAATTAGAAATGGCAACAGAACTGGCAGCAGAACTTGGTGGTGCGACAGCAGAGAGAACACAAAAACATGGGAGAAAGGAAAGCTACTTTTGGCAAAACATAATATGATGATAACCTATTATTCAGTGGGTTTCTGTTTCACATTTACCTGAGGATCTGGGAGGTAGTTTTAATCTGCCTGAGAAAGGGAAGCTCACTGCACCAAAGCTGAGATGAGTGATAGAAAGCTGGTCAAAAGAAAGATTTGTGATGACCCTGTGCAAGGAAGTGGGTTTAGAGAGGGCATATTAGGTTACCCCTGCCAATTCTAGAAGTTTGCATGCATGCAGTATCTATCAAGCTCTAAACCAATTAGTATTTCTAAAGCAGAAGCATTAATTAATTCCTGTTGGTATAAGGAAAAGAATTTATGGTTCTTCTAATAGTATCCATGTGGGTGCTCCATTGTAGGTGTATATGCGCCTCTAATCAGAGATTTTTAGGTAGCAGAGTCTGTTTGGCCCGCACATGTGCCTTCCCTTCCTTATGGACTGCCCTGAGACTGACTATTGCTGCGAAGGCAAACCACCCTCATTTCCTTCCCAACCACCCTTGGCTTGGGAACATAGAGAGTAGCAGTCCAGCTTGCTTACCTCTTTTCATATTGATAGTGTTTAGTTTATAGTTTTAAGTTTATAGTTTTTCTTAGAATTTTTATTGCTTTTGTAGTGCCTATAGAGCTTCTGGTTTTTTTTTTGTTTTTTTTTTCAATTCTTTAAAATAAAAAAAATTCTTTCGAAACATTTTCCCACTTTTTGTTGTGAGATCTTCCCTGTAGGGGCATGCCCAGCTCCCTCGGCTTCAAAAGGTGCTTTTTGTGCAGGGAGGCAATCCCTGTGATGGAAGTACACTCGTACTGCATCTGATGCCTAGGAGAGGCACATATTTCACAGAAGTGCACCTTCTGCCAACAGCTGAAGGCTAGATCCTGAAAGAACCAGAAACAAGAATTGAAACTATTCCTCATGGAGAGTGCTCTTAAACCAGCATCTGACCCCAATTCCAAATCCTCTCCAGGACCAAGATTGTCCTCAGAGCCTTCAACTTCTAGAGAGGGAGAATTGCAGAGAAAGTTGGCTGATTCCCCTCTCAAAACTTCTAGAAAAAGGGCTGCAAGCCCTGAAACCGAGCTCTTGATCAGCCAGAGGGGATCCCCTGTGCATTTGGTCACCTCAGAACCAGTGGCACCAATGGCTCTAAAGCACACCACCCAGAGCTCTGCAGTAATAACCTAAGACCCCATAGGGCACAGGCTCAGGAGTGATGGCACCACCTGCCAAAGATAAGAATAGAAACCGTACCATCGCTACGAAATTGGCACTGACAAAAAGATCCTCAGCACCGGGTGCTTCAAAGCAGCCCCCATTGGAATGTATCTTCCGTAAAAAGCCCTCAATACCGACAGTCCCTGGTGGCAACTACCGCAACATCGGTACCACAGGCGTTCCACTTCTCTGGGGATCCTACAGTTGTGGAGGAACCAGATTTCCCAGTACTTGGTACTGGGGCTCCAGTACCAAGCACGTCTCAATCCCCAAAACCACCATCAGCACCGGGACATTTGCCTCCAGCACCCCTATCAACCCACCTTACACCAGGGGGACTCAGATAATGACCAACATGACAACTTACCACTGGTCTCATATCACAACACTCCGTTAAAGCATCTGGGATGCTCCAATCCCCAATCTTCCTGGTATGGTCACCCTTGGCGACTGGGATCTGTGGGTAGGCTATCTAGTATCTCCCTCAGAGCCCACCAGATGATCCCCGTAGCCTCTTTATCCAGAGCCCCAGGAAGAAACTTTCTAGGAGTAGGAGGCCAATTGTAGGTGGAAACTACTCCACCGACGAACACCTTCTCTTCCTCACTTGATAAGGTGGTGATGCCCCCTCCTCCATCGTTAATTGATGATTTCATGATCTTACTAAGAGGGTGTCTGAGGCTCTGCATATTCTCCTTGACGAAGTGAAAGACTAACACCACAAATTGTTGGACATAGTACATACCTCTTCCTCTTTGAGAATTGGCACTCGCACTCAACAAGGCACTATTCGACCCTGCCAAAATCATCTGGCAGACACCTATTGCACCAGCATACAAGATGGCAAATAACGAGTATTATGTGCTCCACAAGGAGGCAGATTTTCTCTTCACGCGCCCTCAGCCCAACTCTCTCATGGAAGCTGTTAACACGTGAGGAAAGCAACATCACACCAAATCCACCCCCCTATGATAGAGACTGGAAGTGGCTCAACCTGTTTGGGAGGAAAGCATATTCATTGGCGATTTTAAAATTCAGGGTTTCAAACCAACAAGCTCTAATTGTCAAATATGACTACGTGAACTATGGAAAACTCAGCGCCTTTATTAACCACTTGCGAGAAGCACAAAAGGAACAATTTCAAGCCATGATCCAACAGGACCACTTGGTAGCGAGAACAGTGCTACAGACTGCACTGGGTGTGGCTTTCACAGTGGCCCATTCAGTCTCAATGGCAGTGGTAATGAGACGGGCATCCTGGTTACACTTCTCAGGGTTGCCGAAATAAGTGCAGATGATGGCTGAGGACCTCCCATTCAACAGACCCAAACACTTCGCTGACAAAACAGGTGCATCACTCCACACCTTAAAGGACTCTGTAGCCACACTGTGTTCACTAGCAATCTATACACTGGGACAGAAGAGGAAAATCAGTTCACAACCACCTCACAGATTCTGTCCACCTCAGTTCCCCCCCATCACAATGGTATTATGAGCCACAGCAAAAGAGACCTAGAATGCGAAGTAGAGTTGTCAGCTTCCCAATCCTCATTCTCTCAACCCTCGTCCTCCAAACGCCAGTTTTGATGCATTGATCAAGGCCCCAAGTGCTCCTTGCAACAACAACAGCTACTACATAGACCTTCCACATCCCTTTGGAATTCACCTGACTCTCTTCCTCAGGAGTTGGGAGAACATCACCTCTGACAAATGGGTCTTGGAGATTATTTCAAAGGGTTATTCCATCCATTTCACATCCCTCCCTCACCCACTCTCCCCATCCCTCTTCAGGGACCCTTCTCACAAGAGACTGTTACACCAGGAAATAGATCACCTGTTATGCCCAGTCCCTACTAACCTTAGAGGCAAAGTTTTTTATTCCCGATACTTCCTGATCCCCAAGAGAAAGGGAGTTTGGAGATCCATATTAGATCTAAGAGCACTAAATAGATATGTGAAGGCACAAAAGTTCAAGATGGTCACGCTAGCAGCCATTATTCCATGACTGGACCAAAGAGATTGGTTCTCGGCCCTTGACTTATAAAATACCTACTTCCACATCTCAATCCAGCTGTCTAACAGAAATTCCTCCAATTTATCTTTCAGCAGGACCATTATCAGTACAGAGTGCACCCATTCAGCCTCCCATCCATACCCAGGGTGTTCTCCAAGGTCCTCTCCATCTTATGAACATTAGGTATTGTCATCTAGCCATACCTGGACGATTGCCTTCTTGAGGCTCGTTCCTTCGAAGATGCCCTGTGGCCACCAGAGGGCTATGTATATATTTGCGCAACTAGGGCTCCAGCTCAATATCCAGAAATCTACCTTGACCCCAGTACAACATCTAGAGCTTTTGGGGACGAACTCGACGGAGTACAAGAGAGAATGTTCCTCCCGCTGCACAGATTCAGCGCCCTGACGAGTCTTATAGAGACCGTCCAGGCCAGCCCACAAACTCCAGCCAGGAATTGCCTCCAACTTCTCGGGCACATGGCGGGATGCACATTTGTGACTCCACAGTCCCAACTGTACATGAGATGTTTTACAAATATGGCTCAGATCTGTTTACTCTCCGAACAAGGACAGGCTAACCAAGCCGCTGTTGATGCCCTCCAGGGTCAAACACTCCCTGGTCTGGTGGAAAGAACCAGCCAACATGCATGCAGACATTCCATTCATACAACCCCCATCAACACAGATTCTAACAGCAGATGCCTCTTTGATAGGCTGGGTCGCCAACCTAAATGACAGCAAAGTGGCAAGTGGTCTCCCACAAAGTTGTTCTCTATCAGTCTTTTGGAACTGGGAGTTGTCAGAAATGCCTGTGCACACTTTCTCCAACTAATCAGGGATATTCACATGAAAGTCATGACAGACGACAACATGTGCATGTTTTACATAAATCACCAAGGGGGCACTAGATCACCTTCCATTTGCATGGAAGTACTGACACTTTGGAATTGGCGCATCTGCCACAATATGCTCATTTCAGCCACTTGCCTACCAGGGGTACAAAATGTGACAGCTGACAGTCTCAGATGGAATTTCTCATACAATCATGAATGGGTAATGAACCCAGCAGCGCATCATGGTATATGGGGAACCCCGACAATAGATCTGTTTGCTACTTATTGGAACAAGAAATGTCTCCATTACTGCTCCAGGATCAGACTAGGAAAACAGTCTCTAAGGGACGCGGGACGCTCATCTTTCCATGGGGCAGGGAACTGCTATATGTCTTTCCTCCATTCCTTCTGATATCGAGAGTCCTATTAAAGTTACAGTGAGAGAGAGAGAGTGAAAGTCATACTGATTGCCCCCTCCTAGACGAGGCAAGTGTGGTATCTATACCTTGCACAGCTGGCAGTAGGTCCTCCGATTCCTCTTTGGCCATTCCCCACTTACTCTCCCAAAATGATCGTAATTTACAGCTCCTCTGGCTCCAGGCTTGGCTCCTTCATGGTTCCAATAATTAGAAAGTGAATACTCTGAAGAGGTGAAAGAGATCCTACTGCACAGTAGGAAATCTACGACTTGTCACACATACCTGCAAAAGTGTAAATGCTTCCAAAGTTGGTGCAATTCCAAACAAATGGCTCCCACATCTTCCTCCCTCCCTTTGATCCCAGATTACATTCTAGACCTGAAGAGGTCAGGTCAGGTCTCTCTCTTAGCTCACTTAATGTGCATCTAGCGGCCATAACAAAAAAAAAATAAATTCATAGAGGGGATAGGTCCATCAATGGCTATTAGCCAGGATGGGCAGGGATGCTGTCCCTAGCGTCTGTTTACCAGAAGCTAGGAATGGGCCACAGGGGATGGATCACTTGATGATTCCCTGTTCTGTTCATTCCCTCTGAAGCACCTGGCATTGGCCATTGTCGGAAGACAGGATACTGGGCTAGATGGACCTTTGATCTGACCCAGTATGGCTGTTCTCATGTTCTTACAAAAGCCTTCCACCATCAGGTGGACAGATACTCAGTATCCACCCATCCAACGACACAGGTTTCTCAAGAGCATGGGAAACCTCTTCCTGCACATCAGACCACCCACTCCAACCTGTGAAATCAATTTGGTGCTGAAAACCTGAACTAGACTAGCCTTTTGAACCTATGGCCACTTGCTCCCTCTTACACCTGTCCATGAAGACAGCATTTCTAGTGGCTACTACCTCAGCAGGACAAATAGGTGAAATAGCACTGTAGATGGTACATCCACCGTTCACGGTCTTTATTTTTAAAGACAAAGCCACATCCCAAGTTCCTCCCCAAGGTAACCTCATCCTTCCATATGAGCCAACTAATTAACCACCCCACCTTTTTTCCAAAACCACATCATGACAACAGGGAGGCAATACTTCATATGCTGTATATTAGGAGACCCCTAGCATTTTATTTGGACAAGACTAAGGACATTAGAAAGTCTCCTAAACTCTTCCTTATGTTTGCAGAAAGATCCAACAGCTCTACAATATCAGCTCAAAGACTCCAAATGGGTCTCCAATTGCATTAACCACTGTTACCATTCATGTAACCTGCTGCCCCCATCAGGAATCCGCATGCACTCCACTAGATCTGTTTTTACCTTGTTAAAGATGTCCCCATCTCCTAAATCTGCAGGACAGCAACCTGGGCTTCTACCAATACTTTCACAGAATACTACACGATTACTCTTTGGTTCCACAGTTCTATCATCAATAACTGACCCCATTATGAAGCCCCAGCCCTACATGGGGGATACTGCTGTGAAGTTATCTACGGTGGAGCATTCATGGGAACGCTACTCGAAGAAAAGGAAGTTACCTTGTGCAGTGTAACTATGGTTCTTTGAGATGTGTATCCCTGCGGGTGCTCCACAACCTGCCCTCCTCCTCTCTACTTCGGAGTTCTCTATAAGGGGCTCTGCAGTACAGAAGGAACTGAGGGCAGTTTGCCTGCGCAGTGCTAGATAGCCTCGAGGCAGACCACATGGGAGGGGGGCACGTGTGGACCGAACAGACACTGCTAACTAAAATATCCAATGAGAGGCACGGTGTGCAGATACACCTACAGTGGAGCACCCATAGAGGGACACATCTCAAAGAACCATCATTACTGTACAAGGTAACTTCCTGTTCTCATTTCTCTGATTTTTCTCTAGTTAAATAAGTCATTGAAATCTAAGGACTATAAAAATCAATAAAAAAAATTGAAAAGTTTGCCATTATTCACTATCAACTGAGGAAGATGAGCCTACTTCTGAAGAAGAGGATTAAGCTCCTGAAATTCAAAGCAAGCTTTTATGCTGTGTTTGTTTGTTTATTCGGTGCCCAAAAGTGTGCTAGACATGAGAAATGACAGATCCACGCCTCAGAAACCTTAGTCTTCATAAAGCAATTTGTCTCTACCTCTTTACAAAGGAATACAATACAAGATGCATTTATTTTGTATTTGACCTCACATCAAAGTCCCAATTTTTCATTGTTTATTGATCTCGTGCCGGACTGTCATTTTTTTTTACTGTGTTCTTTCCTTGCTCAATATCTATTATTTTGATGCTAGTTACTCATTTAAAAAAAAAAATCTTGCATCTATGACATTATGCGTACCTGATATGTTTTCCTGACCTGACTGTTAGTTTTGGAATTAGATATTAGACCAGTTAAAAGTTTTTAGAAACATTTACATTTGTAGTTGAGAATAGATTCAGTGGAAAGCAGGTAAGGAAAAGGATATAAAGAATTTGGATGTAAAGAAAGGTCTTTTTCCAGTAAAAGCTGTGATTATCCATTCAGTCTCCCCATTGACAGAAATAAATTAAACAGAAGTAGCTCAATAATGGATGTAGACAAATTGGCAATAAAAGTGTGTTAGATTCAGCTAGGTGTTATAATCTCAAAAGTTGATGTGTCAGTGACAGCTGTAGCCAAGTGCACATTTGTTCCATCTGAAGAATTTCCCACACACACACAAAAGATTGTGGGAAATAATATCTTTAAGAAGACAGAGAAATGGTTTGAGCATATGATGGAGGCAGGAACTCATTTATAATCCTAGCTGAAGGTTCCCTGTGCGCCTTTCAGGTGGGACCCTAGTTTCCCATGTGAGAATAAGCTGTGTAGGGAGAATAAATTCTGAGGTGATACTGAGAGCCTGAAAAAATAATCATTGATGTCATTGGAAAGGCTCCCACTGACTTCAGTGGGCATTGGATCAGGTCAGGCCCTGAGTTTTCTCCCAAATTCTGCAGTCAACGTGAACGGTTGCCGGCCCACCCCATGGAAGTGTTGGGGATTCTGGCCCTTTGATGGGTCTAAGGATATCCAAAGAAGCAGGCAAAACAGGATCTTGAACCCGGGTCCACTTCCCAGATAAGGGCCCTAACCACTAGGCTATTCTGTTGGGGTGGGTCTCCCAATCTTTGAAACCTTCCAACAAACATCTAAACTGATGTGTTTCCTCAAAATAGTTTGGTTTCAACTGAAATGTTTCATCAACATCTGTTTGCCCAGGTTTAGCTAAGAGTATGAATTAGTGATTGTAAAGTGCTTTTAAGATAAAGGCTGGCCTTTTCAAATGAGCTTGAGAGCTGTGCTCAGCTCCTACTGAAATTCAATGGGAGTTGACCTAGCATCCCTTTGAAAAGCCCAGCCAAAATTGTTATGTACATACTAAATACCATTATAAGTCTATCTTTAAGCCTTATTTTATTGTCTTTTAATATCCACAAATAAAATGGTAACAAATAGTATGGCCCAAGATCTTCGGAAATGAATGCCTGAAGTTAGGCCCCTAAATCCATATGTAGGTACCTGACTTTAATTCTATGGGAGCTGCTGAGTGCTCAGGACTTGTAAAAAGCTTTCCTTATTCAGGTGCCTAAATATGGATTTAGGAACCTAACTGTAGGCACTCAAATTTAAAGCTGTTGGCCACAATTTGTTACATGAGAATATGTGTGCCTAAAATGATAAATATGTTTGATTTTAATTAAGGTAGTTACCTACCAGCTAGATATTAGTTTTTAAAAACATGACTGCATGTTATTATGTACAAAAGAAAATCCACTCAAACTTTGCATTCTAAGAATGAAATTATGTTTTTAAGCCATAGGGGGAGACAAGGAGTGAGGCAATATCTTTTATTGGACCAACTTCTGATGGTGAGAGTACATAGCCTTAGCAGCTAGGGGGATACTTATACTATTAAAAGGAGAACACATTTTCAAGAACTACACCTTGGAATGAAATCAATAGAACTAAGAAACAGTTGAGGTTTGGGGAGCATGTTATTTCCTAAATGCCCAACAGTGAGTGTATCCTGAAGAACGGAAGTAAGCTCTGGAGAAAATCAACACTGTTACAAGCAAACTACCATGTTATAAATGTAACAGAAAGAAGGAAGGCAATGGAAATGAAAAATGTTCCAAGATATTGTTATATTCCTTCTTCCCTTTAATCAGAACAAGAGAAAATATATACAACTATGTGAACAGAAACAGGAGCTTTAGAAAAGCTCCTGGAATTAAAAAAAAAAAAAAAAAAGTCATTTTCCATACTTGTCAAATGTCATCTTTTTTTATAAATGAGCCTAATCCCATGAAAACCCTCAAATGCTGATCCATTCATCACATTTAAAACATCTCATTTTGAAGTTCTCTGTCCTGAGAAATAAAGATCTTTTTTTCACCTGGTCTGTTGAGTATAACGAGGTCAAAGAGCATTGCATAGGTTCCTTCTTCAGAGCAAGACAGGTTATTTCAAGTAGTGGGTAGTTTGCAAGTTGGAAGATGAAAGGATTTTTTACTTTCTCAACTCTCAGCAATCTGACTCATTCAACATGGAGACAATATTCAGAAGATAGGGAACAATGTTTGGATCAAGGAGCAGAGGGTAGTAGTCTTCAGGAGCCACAAATTTGAGGACGATTTTCCCCCTTTTATTCCTAGGGGCAAGCACAATGTTTTCTCTAATTTCTGTGGGTTTCAGAGACCTCTGGAAAAACAGACACTTTTAGATGAACCAGTCCTGCTTGGAAGATAGGAAAGACCTGGTACCTTCTCAAGAAAACAGAAAGAACAAAAGAGCTGGAAAAGTTCTGATATGGGATTTTCAAAAACACTCCGTGTTGGCCTAACTCTTCCCATTGAAGTTAATTGGAGTTTTACAATGGACTTTAATGGGAGGAGAGGTAGGCTACATGGAGCCATTGTATGCTTCAAAAGTGTCAGATTGAGGGAAGAGTCAGTCAGGAAGACTTACCTTTGATGAGGAGAAATGGACTTCTAGTATCGAAGGAAAATTTGAGAAAATTGTAAGCGATCTTTTAGTAATCCACTGTATCTTGCATGTGACTATCAATTGAGAGTTTGTATTAGAGTTCTAAGTCTGAATTCATTATATGTCTCTAATATTCTCAAGACTATTATCCACCTTTTTGATGACCAAAAAACGTATTTCTACAGGAAATGAACTGAAAATTAAACTGGGGAATATGGATTGGCACTGCTATTAAATGTATTCTGGCATTTGAAGTTGAAGATGTCTAGCGCTCTAGACAATGTGTCTACTGATAAGCAAAATGGTCAGACTGAAAAATCTTTCAATCTATTTGCCTTTGGGTTTATGAAGAAATATCTTCTATGGGCAAGTTATTAAATAATTACCCATTACAGCATTTCTCACACATTCCTCTCAAGCATCAGAGAAACTGGTCACAATCAGAGACAGAACAGCAAACAAGGATCAGTTTTTAAATGTTCATGTTCCTATTTTCAGGAGACCAACCATCATGATGCCTAAACGTCAGGTGGACACACTTTGCCAAGGTAGCAAGAATCCTCAGATTTTTATGGGGTTATGAATTGATCACTCAAGAAATTAAGTTGAGATTAATTTTGTCTGTGCAGCATAGATAAGAGCCCTTAAATCTTCAAAAGTCCTTAATTTTGAAAACACACTTTTATTAAACCAAAATACCTCCAGCTCTGGTGTCTAGCTCATCAACTGAACTCTTCAAAGTTCAAGACAGAAGGATATTCTTCCTACATCTAGAGGATGCAGGTTTCGTCCAGTGGTGACTAAAGGTGAGTATTCATTTGAGTGACCAATAGAAAAAAAATCGAACTGCAAAACTGCCCCTCTGCTTGCTGCTACCAGCTCAATACCTAAGGCAAGCAGGGAGACTGCAAACCTGTCTGAGTTTGTACAATCTAATAAATCTGTTCTATTAATTGGAGAAGGGGTAAAAATACAATTAATAAAGAATCTGGAAAATGCAGTAAGGCCCCAGGAATTAAAATGAGATCAAAATCTGTTGCAAGTTTTTAAATCAGGACATTTATAAAAGTAATCATTTCAAGAGGAAGTCTTTACAAAGTAGCTCTGATCTGAAATGTTACTGCAAAGTGCTTCTGTTCCAAGTTTGTTTCAATGAATTCCATATCAAATCTGCTCAGTTTACAAATAAGATTTTTTCCAAACTGCTATAAATGCAAACTCAGCCTGGGATCTGAGAGTCAAACTCAGTTCTTTCCTTCATAAGTATCATCACCAGAAACAAAAATTCTACAGGTTAAATTAAGCTCTCAGTTATACCCTATGCAACTCCATTATTTTCAATTGGTGTGCACAGGGGTCACTGATGGTAATTTAGGGCCAGATTATGAACCTCTTTCTCACGTTGATAAGGAGTCCATTAAAATCAGTGGAACCAACACAACAGATCTGTCAGCTGGCGGGATCACACCTGGGACCCCTGGAGCTAAATGCATGAACCTCTACTGCATGAGCGAAAAGCCATATGGCTGTTAGCTAAAGTTGTAGAGCAGATTCATTAATCTCTCTCTCTCTCTCTATGTGGTCTCAGTGCCACTAGATGGGACAGAACACCAAACCGTGGATTACAGAATTACGTGTGTGTAAGTGGTCACTATTGTGATTACAGAGTTCGTAATCTGGCCCTTGGTGAACAATTCGGTCTACGATGGTCAACAGTGAATAGAATCTAGTTCATACTCCTGTATATGTGTTGGCTCTGCAAGGCTAACAGGAATAAAAAACAGCTTTTTTTTTCCCTTTCACTAATATAAGCACATATGTTTTTCACAGCAGACCTATACTTGGAAAGGGAGTCAAAGACGAGCACTTACATAGGTAACCCTTTAACCACACAATATCTAAACAGACGGCTCATCAAATTGGAAATAGTTCCTCGGGTTCAAATGGAAGGTAATTGTATATCAACAGAAGGAAATATTTGATTTGTCACTTCAGCAGGTATAAGAACTATACTTGTGTGTCCTGTAATGGCCATCCTGACTTGATTTGGAGACATATTGTGAATGTGATTAGATGATATTCAAATTGCCGGTCTTGATATAAGTCTTGAAGTCTGTTAGCTAAAGTCCGGGTGATTTTGGGGGAGGGGGGGCAGGCGGAGGGGAGGAAACCTGTTTGAAGCCATAACAAGCATCAGTATTTTGTTTTTTAATTATTCAAAAAACTCAGACTTCCAATTTTATAATAAAGAGATGATTTTACAAAATAGTCAAGCAGTGTTATAGTCCAAAAGTGTCTCTGCATGGGACATACCTACTGTGATAGCTTCCTTATTAGTTTAGTTGCCAGCATGTCTAGCAGAAACTTGACATGTCCAAATCCTTTAATATTTACCATTGCCTCTGAGAAAAAATGGATTCAAATTGGGAAAACGCAGTTGTTCTGACTTCAGAAGCCAGTTTAGCATTAGATTGGGAGATTTAAAAAATGTTATGTTAATCCTGCCTTTCACTTATCTCCCTCCTCTGTTTGTTTGTTTTTTTTTTAGACAGATGCCTCGAAAGGTTCCTCTTTTCCAGGCCATCTTCATCATGGCTTGAGACGCTCATTATCCAACAGTTTAGGAAGGTATATCTACTAACAAAACCGCAGGAACAAATTTCTGTAAAGAGGCATGTTCTCTTCTGATCTTGTGTCTTTTACAAAATAATTGTTTAGAGGTCAAGACTTTTAATGAGACAATTGAGTTATGTAAATCCTGAACAATTTCCACAAATTCTGCATACAAGATAAGTTATAGAAACTTTACCGAAGGTGTCCAGAATTTAGTATTCAGGTCCTACTTCAAATGCTAAAAAGCATTACTACGCTATTTGTAATTCAGGTTTCAATCTGGTGTGGAGACTTAATCTTTGAAAAATCATGCTTCTGCCTTCAAACTCTATTTTTCCCCATGAAAACTCTGACCTGGAATATCCTGTTTTTCAGTGAAGCTGCTATATTGTTTTAAGTGAGATTTTGTAATGAATTAACAAATAACAGCATATTAAATGTTTTATGGGGAGACCTGAATGGATAGGCAAGGTGTAGTTGGAGGGTGAAATGTTAGCCACTGAAGTCAATGGGAGGTTAGCCATTGACATCAATGAGGCCATGATTTCACCCAGAGTCAAAATTTGGAGAGGTAGGAGGGTTCTTAGGTTTTAAATGTTGATCTAGTTTGTATACTGTAGAGTTAGTAATGTTTTGTACTTTTATACCCAGAGCTTTGGCTGAGATCATGCTTAAATAAATTGAAATATATATATACTGTATTATAAAAGTATGGGAACAACAAAAGTGAATATCTAAGCCCTCAGGAAACAATCCACTTCACTCACTCACAGAAACAATCTTATTGATCGAGTATATGAAAAGAGGAAGAGAAGGGAAGACTTGGAGCAGGGACAATCTATTTGTTCGGTGTTCATACAGCCCAGGCTGTTATGTGTCACTGTATTTCGAATAATAAAAAGTGACAAGAAACAAGCATCTTCAAGAGGGTGTGGTTTTATGCAAATAACAATTGCAGTGAATAGTAAACAATAGTGACCTTAGAAGTGAATTGTTGTTTGGAAGGTTTTGGCATTAAGCGAGTCCATCTGACCCCAAATCTGTTGTTTCTCTCCATCTTTGTGGCAGTTAGTAAGTATGATTTCTATTTCTACATCAGAAATTTGGTAGTTCAATTTTCCCCATCTCTCATACTTAGTGCTGATTTGATACTCAAGAATATAGGGATGATTCTTCTGGCAGTAGTTAGAGCGATCAGCAACCACTCCAAGATAGGTGTAGTAAAAATCCCAGTCGTCTGAAACTTTTATTAAACTGAAAAAAATGAAATTTGATCTAAGGGAGACAGGTGTAATTTTAGTACTAAAGCTAGGCCTCCACATATTGAATCCCACAAAGGCAGATAGGTTTAAACTAGCTGCTGCTCCTCAGTTCAAGAAGTGCAGAAGTGCTAGTATTTTACTGAATAGCTTCAAAAGAAATTGATATTTCTTCATGTGTTAAGTTAATTGTCTTCTAAATTGGCATCTGTGTTGTTATGCTGGCTAGCTTTCAGAGTTTCATTCCATTAGAATTTCTTACATCTGCACAGGGAAAACTCAGTCTGGATATAAATGTCTGTTAGACTCTAGATACAAAGCTCAAGTTAGTAATACTGCCGTATTATCCTCTCTGAATGGAGATAAAGCAATTGAAATAGTCTTTGCTCCTGCCTGGACAGGAGCAAGAATGAATTTATTTATTCTTACTAAAGAAAGGTATCTTCTCCATTACCAAAAAGCATGGCTCTGTTAAGTTTAGTCCTCTTGACACTACAACTTTTAAATAGTGTTAAGTAACACAGTGATTAGTGTAGTTTACAACCAAACTATAACACATTTTACAACTATATTACTTTTTGGTTCTGATCTGTATTGACTCGCCCAGACAAGGCAATGGCAATTTATTCCAATTTGGTAGATTTTTTTTCTTTCATATTAACAATGACCAAGTGTATATAGAGGACTGAATTACTTATTTGTTGTAATGTGTATCATAGAATCATAGAAGATTAGGGCTGGAAGAGACCTCAGGAGGTCATCTAGGGACCAACTCAAAGCAGGACCAACACCAACTAAATCAAATCCAAATATCCAATTATGCATATGGTTAAATTCAGACAAAGCCAGTTTTAATGTAATACAGAGTCTGGGGACATCCAAGTGAGAACCCAGCCAGAAAAGTTCTATGTCCAATATTCTGCAAATACCTCACTGAATAAGGGGGGAACCTTATCTATTTTATGTAATCTGTCTAGGTATTTATACATCACTCATCACTGTGTGTGTTTCAAGGATGAAAATTTAATGGGAATTGATATAAAGCAACTTTGTTCATTTTTCTCCACTAGAGTTCATTTTTAATTAAGTACATTTAAATTAATTATGGAATCGGCACAACAGGGCACTATCAAGCATTTTACTCTACCAAACAGAATTCCTCTGCTTTGTTCCACAAAAGTCCTAGAAGCCAAATCCCATAAAACAAAAAGTGTATCATTAGAATGAGTCTTTGGCCTGTTGATGTTGCTTTGTGCAGGCTGAAGGACAGCCTGAGCACTCACTATTCTCTTTTGTTTTACTGGGAGTTCAGAGAGCACATGGCCTTCCTGGATTGGATTTATAGGCCCCACTCCTGCAAAGATTTATGCATATGCTTAACTTCATGCACTAACTTTAGTCAGTGAGTCTAGTCATAGTGTATAAAATTAAACATGTGCATAAGTCTTTGCAGGATCAGGGCCTCAGCGCTCGTCTCTGTTTTACTTTTGGAAGTGACTGCTGAGTATACTGAGCATGCTATATGAAGATTCGGTAAGCACAATTAGCACTTTCTGAACATCAAAGAATCTCTGAATATCTTCAATGTGATTTCTTGTGCTTCCTGAGCATGGGCCTTAAATTGAGCCGTATCACACTGATGCTGAAAGACGTGAATCTTTCATGCCAAGAAATTAATTTTCAAGTGATGTTGCTGTTAACCATTTGCAGTGATCCTGGCAATAACTATCTGGTGAGTGCAACTTAACTACTTTGTAAAACAATTGGGCAGACAACAAGAGAAAATAATCTGCGTACCTGAAGGATAATGGAACCAGGAGTATAAACCACAACAAGTTTATTTAAACAAAAACAAAACAAACACAGCTGATGAACATGGTAATTTTGAAATTTAAATCAAAACAACCAGATTAAGACCATGCAGTAAGATGTGCTGTGTTTACATGAGTAACTTTCTTGTACATTAAAATGGTTTGAGTAGGAATATTACCACACTTACTGAAAATTGGTTAAAGGAGCTCTGGCCAGAGAGGTCTCACGAAGGGAAGGGAATCAAGCTTCAGGGAATGTGCCTGGTGGAGATTGCCACAGAGGCCAGTGTGTAGGGTGCTGATGAGCCCATATTTAAATATATAATGGTACAGGGTTAATTTCTGACTCTTCTTACTTGAGGGTTTAGGGGGCAGGGATCTGTAGCCACAAGCAGGAGCGCTCAGAGGAGAGTCATAACAGGTTGGCTGGTGAGGGGGACACATGCCCCACAGTACAGGGGCACTAAAAGAACTCTGGAGGGATCCTTCCTGCATTTCTATGATTGTGTTCAATGGCGCTTCCTTTGTCTGGCCCAGAAAGACACGACGTGTGTAATCTCCAGTGCCTGTTTGTGTATGGGGTACGTATGTGAGCATGGTCCTGTCTACATAGCTAACTGGCAATAAATACTCTTTGGGCTGAGAAACACTGCTATGCATGTTAGCCAGACCATCCACCTAACAGTCAGTAGACTGCTAGATCACCGATCTCCAGGGTTGCTAAGTAGGGTGAGGGGGAGAGAGGTCTTCTGCACTGCCTTATCCTACAATCTAGTGTGCCTGAGTAACTCTCACTCACTCATGCCCGTCACCCCAGTCGGGGTATGGGCCGCCAACCACAGATCTCCAGAGTCCTTTATCCTGGGCCATTTGCTCTAGCTGGTTCCAGGTATAGCCCATTTTTAATCCTCCTGGTTGCAAGAAGGGTAATCAGCTTAGTGGCTTCCTCACGACTTTCACCACCCAGCGTCATGCGTCTTCGAGTCGAAGACCCTTCTTTTTCCAGGCTAAAAGTCTCTGTTATCTCTATTGTTGGCGCTTCTATAGCAGGTTGATTTTTTATGGGGTGGAGTTGCTAGCCCCACGCCCAACCCTCCTCCTTTATCCTGACTTGGGACAGGCAGATGGCCCCAAAGGACCTCTCTGGTGGAGTTTGCCTGAGTAAGATGGGACTGAATTTTAGCCTATATTACACAATTAAATTTCATAGCTATTCACAGTTTGAATCCTTTTTAAAAACGACTCGCACCTGCAGAGCATGTTAAAGCAATCTGAATGGGCGGTATCTTTTGTACTCTCATTAACAAAATTAATTCCCATGTGGTCATGATTGTATGTAAAGGTGTAAGCATTGGTGTTAAGAGCTCAGATCTTAGACTCTTAAAGGCCTTTCTTTATTATGTCTGCCTAGCTTTTTCTTGAGTTGTTTTCTTAATGGATATAATATTTTATGGGAAAGTCCGGGACCTGGGAGCCTCATAAATCAAAGTGCCTTATCTGAGATTTCATGCTGAAACAGCTCAGAAATTTCCACCAGCCTCATACTGACCAGAAATTAACATTCTGGTCCCTGTTTCCAACTCCAAAGAAGCAGTGAAAAGTTTCAAAGTTCTGAATTAAAAAAATAAATAAATAAAAAGGGCAAATTAGGAAACAACGTTACTATTAAAGCCTCTGAAATTGCTATAGTAAAACATTCGAAAACTCACTGATGCCAAGAAAATGAATGTGTGCAGCAATGAATTGAAGATAATATGGTTTTTAGCACTCATCGTCCATAGGAATTGTAGCTTTTTAGCTACAACTGCATAGAATTTGTTTGAAGTTTTGGATGAGCCTTCATAAAATCCTTAAATAATCTACATGTATTTAATGTTTCCAGTTATCTATAAAGATTTTTTTTCTTTTCATTGGCTTCCAAATATTTGATCCATAGAAGTAGGTTAAACAAAATAGCTATTTAAAGCCACAGTCTAATCTCCAGTGTAAACTGAGTGAAATTCACCCCAGTACAAAGGACAAGCACAAGGGTCTATGTAACACTTAAGCCCTCAAGATAGTTACGTGCCTGTACACTGACCCACATTAGGGTTTAATGGATTTAAATGGCCCATGGGTCTTAGGCTGGCCCTGTGAGGGGAGTGAATTTTACCCAGTGTGCATTACTTGAACATTTACTTCAGTGTTAAGTCCCAATGGCCTGATCTTCAGAACTGCTGAGTAACCCCGTCTTTCATAGGAGTTAAGAGGAGCTGCAAGTGTTCTTCACCATTGAAAATGAGGCCATACATTTTTACTCTCAGGTCTGTTATTCTTAGAGCCATTGCGCACACAAATCCATGATGATGATTTCCTTCCATATTTAGTCTTTAGATGCTAAAACAAATACCCTTTGCAAACAGAAGATATGAAGTTCCTATGGAATGATATCTACAGTCCTATGATGAGAACATAGATGCTTACCATGACAGACTGTAACAGAGCGCAGCTGGCCCACCTGGCTCCTGCCTCTGCTAAGCTCAGTTAGTCACTCAGCGACCCTCCGGTTCAGGAACCACTGGTGCTTTTATTTACAAGTTTGTGCTCCCACCACCTTCTCACCATACCGCTTATACAGCTCTGAGTTCCTTGTGTCTGAACCCAGGCGGGAAGGGCTTTCTCCCTGTCTGCACTCCCTCGCTCTCCTCCATCCCACCACCCTGGCATCCTTCTTCCCAGCCTCTCCTATAGCCTGGGCTAATTAGGCTGGCAGCTGGCTCTCATTCCCCAATTGGGGCAGGTTCTTTCCAGCCGGCTCCACTTTATTCACCTAAATGGGGCTGGCATGGCAGGGGGCTGATTCTGCAGTCTTTCTGCTGCGTGCTCTGTCACACACCTCCCCCCCTTCTCTAACTGCCAGGTTTGCCCATCTGCATCCTCTTCTCCCCATGATGGGGGGGGTGTCCTCTGGGGGAGCCCTCCACTATCTTTCCCATGACCCACCGTGTCCTCTTTGAGGGGGTTCTGCCATCTGCAGAAGCCACATTGTGTGGATGTTGGGTGGCCCCATAGCTGTGCTGCCACCCAGAGGTCCTCACACCAGTCACACCCTGGGGTGTGTTCCCCTTCCCTTTCTGCCTTTGCCCCCACCAGGGGTTCAGATCAATTGCAGCTCTCCCCGGGACACCGGCCTGTTAAGCTCCCCGAGGGGTCCTGGGGCACATACCTCCTCCTGCCTTTGTTCCTCCAGTCCTTCCTGGCCCGGGCTTTGTTGTCTAGGGTTGTTGACCTCAGGGACCCTCTTCCCCTTCCTCGAGGGTTGTCCTCCCTTTTCCATCATGGTTCCCCCATCCCGACCTCCCTTCTTTCTGGGGAAGGGATCCCAGTTGGGATGGATAGGGAGTTCTCTTATATAACTGCAGATGCTATTCTGATTAATAGAAGACTATCTAATCATTTTGAAATTTATAATACCTAGCTTTCTTTCTCCTCAGCAGTTTCCCGAGGCATTGAGTTCCACAGGCCAATGCATATCCTCACTCAAACCAATAAATGTGTGCCGAAATTCTAAATCAAAAGCTAGAGGCTTAGCTAGAGCATAGACAGGGCAGTCCAGCTACCCAATTAGCTCACTGGATAAGGGGTGAATGGTAGGATTAGGAGAATGCTTTGTGGGGTTAGGAAAGCATCAAATAGAATAAAGTGGGAGTCAGAGCCAATACTGGGGAGTTTTGAGCAAAGGGTTTATTTAGTTAGTTTGCAGCTAAGGGTGTTTATACAATGCTGGGGAAGGCCCTTGAACCCCTTCCTTACCTGTCCCTGGGTTACCAGAGCCCAAGAGCTACTGCTGGGTCAAGTAGAGCTTTGCAGAGGGCCAAGCCTAACCTGACTTCCCCTCCTGTGCTCCCCGCCCAAAAAAGCTCAAAGGATTGCTCCCTATATCACCTAGGTGGGAAGGACACTCCAGGCTATAGCTGGGTCAACTGGCAACTTGAGGCATGTGGGTTCACCACCCTCCTGACTGCCTAGAAGATGAATTGGAGGAGGCAGTAACAGGACCTGATCCAAGGTTCAAACCCAAAAGTTCTGGGGTGGCAAAGATTCATGGTGTCACATAACTTCCTTATCCCCCCGTGTGTATCCAGCTAGTGTGATCTAAAGGGGAATATATGTGATTGTTCTAAAACTGCTGTATAGTATTTTATGAAAACTGTATGTTGTTTGGTGATGGAAATGTCTGCTGGTCCATCCAGATGAAGGGGAGGAGGAGGTATGGAATGCTTGATGAATACTTCCACTCAGTTCTTTTCTTAAAGGGGAGAGATTTGGAGAATGAAGGAGTTATCTGTGTTATTTTTTTATGCACCTTGGTTTGCTAGTTTGATATTATTCTACCTGACTGCATGGAATTGAATCAAAGGAGGCTGCTAAGTGGAATCAAATAGAAAATGATGACAAAGATAAGGTACCACCAGAAAGAATATCAAAGGACCTTAAGGAAACGGGGCGGGGGTGGGAGCTATTAACCGGGAAATGTCCACTTGCGTAGCTCCAACCAGGCTACCAGATTAATTTTTCCCGAGACTAGAATCAAAGAGGCACTAAACCATTCAGGATCCCGGCCTAAAGAGGAAAGATATGAGCAGGTAGCAGCTGCTCAGGGGGACAAATATTGTGAGTCTGAGAAAGAGAGAGAAAACTGCAGTGGAACAGTCTCTCTTCCCACAGAGCGGTAGTTGGGGTAAGTGGAAACTACCAAAACTTACAAGGAGTTTATTAAATATAGGCAAGACCAGCTGCTGCTGCTGTTTTAACCCTTCTCTCTGCTTGCTGTGTACCTTTAGGCAAATAATATGTTTCTTTTGAAGAACCGCTTTAGTCAGTTTTATCAACCTCTGGTCACAGGTTCCAGAGGGACATTTCTTACAGATGCCAAATACAGTTCAAACTGTCATGTTAACACAGTAAACAGCAAGAAGGCTGCCACCTGGGATCCAGTCTGAGCAGAGGAACTGCTGGGTTACACCCAGAGAGAGGTAAAGATAGCAAAATCTGTCACTTGAGGGGGTACGCGCAAGAGGCACTGTAAAGGGGGTCTAGGGCGCCACTCGCCCTGAAATCATGATAGTACAGTGGGAATAGGGGATGTTGTAGCCTGGTGATCCAATCTAAGTGGATTGTTCTGTGGCGCTCCACTCTGGGAAAAGTGCAGGTGGAGGCCTGTCACTTGGAAGGAGTGACAGAGATTATAGGTGTGATTCACTCCTGAACCATGACAGCTATCCACATTGGTATGTGTGCAATTGGCATATGTATCTTAGCTGCACACAAAACTGCACAGGCGCTTTAGCTCACAAAAGTGTGCCTGCACTTTTAAAAATGTAGGCCTAGACCTTGAGGAAACAATACCTTCCTCTTAAGAAGATAAATACAAATGACGAGAGATGGGGGAGCCATGCCATTGGATACAACAGTCTGGATTTAATCACGCATTGTTCATCCAACGTAAGATGAAATACAACAGAATTGTTTGTAATCATTATAGGAGACCAAGACTATTGCTCTGTGCTGTGATGCTGAAGTTCTGCATTTGGTTCTGGTGGGAAGTGTATAATTATATTATTGATTACGCATGTATTTTATTATTGTTGTGTTTATAAGATGCCCATGATTGTGGTCTCTGGGTGCACTTTACATACTCGAGGGACTCAGTCCTGCAAGGTGTTGGCAGGATATAGCCCTTGTGACAGATATTGCAATCCCATTTGGTATCTTTGGGGATCATGGTATTATATTTATGAATGGTTTATATTTGACTGTTTGCTTCTGGGGGGAAGGTTACCACTGCTCTTCCAGGAATTAAAAACATTGGGGGGTTGTTATGGAGTACAAGCACTAGTTTGTAATGTAAACTTAGCCAGTGAGTGTGTTGACCTAGCAGAGCTGAACTGATAGAACACTATAGAGTTCTTTGTGGAGTCTTCTCTTCAGGAGGAAGATCACAGAGTGTCTGTTCAGTAAGGGTGGAAATCACCCATCATATTAGGGCAGTGGAAAGCTCCCAATGTATTGGAACAGTATAAGGGAAAAAGAGCTGAGGAGCAGGCACAAAGCACTTCATTCCCCCCAACGCAGCAAATTTGGGCTCAGGGGGTCATGGGGATTGGGCTGGGCCAAAGCAGGAGCAGGAACGTGGTCATCAGTTGCTTGTGATTACATCAGTTGAGGACCACAAACCCTCACTCAGTGCAGGCTGTGCTCGGGGGGTTGTGACTGCTACACCAGGTCAAGGGCTAGTACACTGGTCACAGAGAGACTGAAAAGCCTAGCACTGGCAAAACTGGAGACTAAAAATGTCAAAGATTACAAAGCTTTTCCAGGTCCCAAACAAGAGCAGGCTTTAGGAGCAATCGAATGAATAGGAAGATTTCACAATTAGAATTTGAAGGTTGAATTTAGTGTAAAAGTTATGTGCAAATTGACTAAAAAAAGCCATTGAATTCATATGTGATGAAATCTGTTTTGCTAGATGTAGTTTATAAGTTACTTTTTTAGTGTTTTGTAATTAACTAGTGACAGGCCACAACAGGGTGTGGAGAGCCTCTAAAATGCCCCCTGCCACTAACCACACATAGGTGTGGTAGTGATTGTTCCTAGTATCACCACATCCTGTGCTCTATTACTGCTGATGTAAAATGGCCTTTTCCTGGGGGCTTTTGAGGTTGTTTGTTTTTTAGTCCTAGAACAACACTGTGGATTTCACAGATTTTTTTTTCCTGAAAAATAATCAGCAGATGGCTATTTACACGGATTTTAAAATTTCACCGGTCTATCTAGCCACAGAGGAGGAAGAACAGGAGGTATAGCTGAGGTTTTGAAGGAGAAAAAAACAGTGATGTCATCTTATGTAAATGAATTCATTTGTGAAAAAAAATGTTTCAGAGCACCTGTGGCCTCTTGTTAAAGGAAGGCAGAAGAAATTATAATGATTTGTGCATTGAAAAAAGATTTTTCTACATAAGAGATGAATTGTACATTTCAAAAGAGGAACAAGTTGTAATTAATTTCAAACCATTTTGTTTATTCAGAGTTATTCCAGTAAATTTAGACCTGTCCATTTTGGCTATGTCAGACAAGAAATTGGCAGAAGTAACTGTTGCAAGAAAGCAAAATCCTTACCTTTTCCACATTTGTGGAATTTATCATTGCTGGTTGGCCAAAAGAGAAATGTTTGTGTCAGACACAAATGATAGGGTTCTGGATGTATCACAAGGAACTAGCATTTACAAATGATCTGTCGTTTAAAGGGAAAAGACTTGTGGTTCCACAGTCAGTGAGATAGAACATTCCAACCATCATTCACTCAGGACACATGGGTTATTTGCAGGGCCAGAGATTTGCTATTTTGATCTGATGTGAATACAGAAATGAAGAGAATCTAAAAGCTCCAATTTGCCTTCAGCATAGCAAGTTAAACTCTTTAGCCCATGATCCCTCAAAACATGCCATTTCACCCCAGGAAAAGGTGCCATCAGATCTTTTGTCACTGACTAATAAAACTATATGCTTGTGGTGGACTATTATCATTGTTATTCTGAGCTGGAGAGACTGAGAAAAACTCAAATTTCCCAGTGATTTGTAAGTATAAAGGAATCTGGCCAACATGGAATACTTGGAGGAGTTGTCAGAAAATGGTCCATGGTACAATTTACAAGAATTGCAACAGTCTGCAAATAGCTATGATTTTTGTCACACAAAATCTAGCCCCCGCTACTCACTACTGAATGGGCAAATAGATAATAAGAACAGATCAGACTGTGAAATAGCTACTAATGAAAAGCGAGCAGCATTGAAAAGGCCAATACCTGGATGGTTACCCACACATGACATGGGGTCACCTGCACAATAAATTCGGAGTCATCATTTGAGTTTGTCTTCTACGGATTGGCAGTCAAAGGTAAAACCCATCAGGCCAGCTACAGAGCAAGAAAAACCTATGGCCACGGAGGTCTGTCAGTGCCAACTCTACCACAGGAACACGAAAGCCTAACATCTCTTCCAAGAAAAAGTGCATGCATGGAAACTCCTGAGGGCCAGTGGCAACCAGGCTTTGGCTTTAGTTAATGGCTTTGTGATTGGTTGACAGTGTTTGCGTAAAAACTCCAGTCTGTTAGCATGTGAAGTTCCTGCTGGAAAATCTTTAACTTCATTCACTGGCTTAGGTCTGCAATTGGTCACCAAGATAGAAGGTGTGGCAGCCCAGAGCACCACGGCTTGTGCACCTAGCTCTGTGTCAGTCTTTTAATAGTTACCCAAGGTTAACTCAAAATTTTACTGTCTGCATCTTTGAACTTGTCACCAAACACACAATCTAACCACTTGGGCACAGGGCCATGACTCAGTCTAGGGTTAGGATCGAGGAGCTCCTCTCCCAACCCATCTTCACCTGAGATGATGCAGGTGAGCCTTCTTAATTTGCCTGCTGGTTCCTAATTGGTTAGTGTCTCTTCCCGGACCTTCTAAGCTCCTGGAAGACCATTTTGTTCATGCCCAGGTTCTCTCTTCCTTTTCCCTTTCTCCACTCCCCAAATCTGGCTTTCTTCAGTTGTATCTCTCTCTACTTACTGACTATACTGAAAGAATATTTAAGATAACATAACTGTTTGTTCTTTTTTTTATCTTGCTCCACTTCGTTAGTGGTGTTCTGGAGAACATAACTGTATAGCATCTATTCACTCAAACACGGTTGCAGAGTGAAATTCTTCTCAAATGTCACCCATCAGTATTGGTTGAAGAAAAATAGATAGGATTATTTCTTTTTATTTTCTAACTGCTCTCCTAATGGCTGTTCATTTGAGAAGAGAGTGTGTAGTTTATTCCACCAGTACATGGAATCTATTGTGTTCATAATACTCTTGTCTGCATGTAACCAGTGTGCATGCATGTAACCAGAGCATAGGGCTGACTCCTGCTTTAGGTGAAACTTCATACTTTTGTTATCTTTGAGAACAGGTGCAGTAGATATGCCCTTATGATCCAAAATGTTTTGTGAGGAAATATGAGGTGTCCCAGAAGATTCACGGTTTGGAGTATTCTTACATGTGATTGATGTGTGGATAAGAGATCAAACTAGAGCCCTAAATACTGTTATGGGTTATATAGTAGCCAACTGGAATGCAATAGTTTCTAGTGAAACAGAGCACATTTCGATGGGAAGACATGATACACATATGCTGTTGGGTACTGATTGGCAAGAATATCTATTTGAATAAATCAAGGCCTACCAATCCATGACCGACAATCCTAAAAAGCCAAGTATCTGAATGAAAGAGCAAGGATTAGAGAATATCTGGAGGTGTTAGAATCCTTCAAAAACAAAACAAGGATTATCCTTCTTTTGCTTCCTGTTAGCATTCCTCATATTCCAGGAGAGAAATTTTTATTTGTCACCTTGTAGGAACTACTTGCTTGCCAGGATGTTTTTATTAGGAATATTTTCTATTTCAGATCTTGCTGTAATTTATATGTCTTTAAAATGATACGCTCAAATTAGTAAAAGAAACATGTAGGTGAAGCCTCACTGAGGAATGAAGAAAGCCTTTGTCAAAAATATATAGACCATAACAAAATTCTGATTACGCCTACACAATGTCATATTATAGGAGACTTCAAAGGCCACACTTCGCAGGGGTGTTGTGTATCACAAATTTCACAAGTAGTAGTTACACACATGGTAGAAGAGCTGTTAAATTTACAGGATCCGTTTTCCCAAGTAGCCAGGGACAGTCATGGAACCCAAAGACTGATTGATTTGATCTTAACTGATTAATCTCATGTTAATAGAATTTTATCTATTTGGGGCAGGTAGAAATTTTGTAGTTCAGGATCTGGATTACCTTTTGCTGAACTTATACTATAATAGACTAAAACCACAGCTGAGTCCATCTTTATAGGAGAAAAAATAGGGAAGCACTCTGACTGCAGAGAAAACCTCTTGAAAAAGATTAAAGCCTGGTGGGCTGCTTTATACATTATGGGCCTGACTTGCAGATAATGTTGAGCTCTCGTCCTCTGAAAATCAAGCTCCCCTAAGGTGTCTCATCCCAAAATCAAGACCACCCAAAACACTAAATCACTAGTCATTTTTGAAAAGTGGTAGTATTTGTCCCTATAGAAGGGGACCTTATTTGCTAGATGACTGTGGCTGATTTTGCAGTTGTCTTTTTCTGGCACAGAATGCTAGGTAAAGTTGATGTGTATTATGGCTTTTAAACAAGAAAAGATGGGCTCCTTTATATCAAGGTCCATTTCTGACTAATTGTAACTCCAAAGCTAATGGCTGGCCACCAAGAATAGCTGACCCATGCTTCCTCAAGCTTCACCTGGTAAGATATGATAATAGAATCATCCCTTCCAAGTGCATGTGTCATGGTGTGGCAGAGGAGGAAAGACGGGCTCACAGTAACCTGGGATCCAGGGCAGCTAATTACTGTTCCCTACATCCCACTCCCCTGCCAAGGGGATGGAGCAGTGCTGACCCATTCACACGGCCCACTGTAGCTCATCCTGGCACCATGTGCCCAGATTGTGAATGAGGCCCAGGTGGAGACCCTAGGGACTGGAAAGAGCTTTGGATGAGCTTTATCCCACCCCATGTTATAAAGTCCTTTTCCTTCCTACACAGGTGTCCTGTGTGTTAGTGGAGCACTGGGAGTCATTTTCCAAAGTATGGATTCTGTTGCATGATTCTGCTACACGTCTCCAGCCAGGATGATTCTTTGTTCCAGCTCCACAGAATGATCAACCAATTTATCCACCATTCTATCCAGCAACTGTTTTAAATTAGCAGGTTTAAAACAAACAAAAGGAAGTATTTCTTCACACAATGCACAGTCAACCTGTGGAACTCTTTGCCAGAGGATTTTGTAAAGGCCAAGACTATAACAGGATTCAAAAAAGAACTAGATAAGTTCATGGAGGATAGGTCCATCGGTGGCTATTAGTCAGGATGGGCAGGGATGGTGTCTTTAGCCTCTGTTTGTCAGAAGCTGGGAATGGGCGACAGAGGATGGATCACTTGATGATTACCTGTTCTGTTCATTCTCTCTGGGGCACCTGGCATTGGTCACTGTTGGAAGACAGGCTATTGGGCTAGATGGACCTTTGGTCTGACCCAGTATGGCCATTCTTATGTTCATGGTTACAGATAGAAATGCAGTTTTTCATTCCGTTCACATTCCATTCTTCTACTATATGTGTGGCTATAGTTTCTTTGGCTGATTCTGTTGCATCAGTGGCTGTGACCTTGCAGCTACTGAAACCTATTTGTTTAGTCTCAGAAGTGTCAGTTTGCTCTTTCCCTTTCTCTTTCTGCTTTTGGACAGATCTTAAGCCATGGTACTTTTTTGATTGAAGTTGCCCATTGTAGTTTTAACTACCTTGTAATTCTCTTGACAATTAAAACCCTGTTGTTTGTAGATGTGCTTTGGTTGGATTTGTGGAGATTGCTCACAGTGAAAGTTGTTGTTTACTAGACTAGTTTCACATGACCAATTTTGCTGTCTGGTAAAAAAAAAGATATAAATCGTTTTTCAATGGGTTATCCCACATATAACCTTAAGGGCAAAAATCTTTTAAAAACTCACAAAAAATATATTTCTTGTTCAAATCAAAGGAAAGCTGGAAAAAGAATTCCTTAGACTAACAAACAGTCACCATGAGTTGGGGGAGAGTTTGAAGAAAATAGATTAATTCAGATCCTGGAAAAGCCAAGCATCATAGAGAAATCCTTTGAATTTGGAGACTATTGTAAATGTACTGGTTATTTCCTTATTCCAAGAAATTTACATATGCATACCATGAAAGTATTTTCCCTTTCTCTATCAAATTCAATTTCAGATGGTCACTCAGCAGGGATACTATCCATTCAATGAGTCCCCAAGACATTATGAAGTCCATTGGTTTTTGCCGTCTGTATTGTCAGCAATTGAACATGGGAGCATGTCCAGAGATCATTTAAAGTGTGAAGCACCTGGAGATTGTAATCACATTTCTATTTAGTGGCATGGACTCTCTTAGGCCTTACCTACACTTCATGATTTTGGTGTTGCAAATCCCTGTCATGCCTGGAACACACCTCGTGTTCACATACAAAAGTGCTTGCAACAGTGCACGAGTGTTGCCATTCCCTTTATAACTGCACTGCTTTGAGCAAACCTCATCCTCATTATATCATTGCAATGTTAATATAGACAGCAAGTGAAAAAGTGTTGTACCTACATTGTTGCAATTTGTTGTCCCACAGTCCAACAATGCTCTTGGAATCGCTCTATGAAGGATGCTTTGTCTCATATATGCTTAATTACTTGTGAGCTACTGCAGCTTGTGTAATGTTCTGTATTGAGTTTTCTGTTCCGTGGGCTGCAATGTATGCAACCCTAAGGCTTCTCTTGTTTCAAAAAAGAGAATATTTGTATGCATTACTGACACCACTGATTTTTTGTGTGTGCTTTGAACTGTGGGATAGGTATGCACAATGTCCTGCACTACAATGGAGCATGCAGTGTGTGGAAGCAGTGCACTGGTGCACCTGAAACAGGGTGGCTAGTGTAGATGTCAGACACTGTATTACAAGTTGAATGATTTGCAGCAGGACAGTTGTTTAACACACAGATAAGTCTATAGTTGTATTTGCTGCTCTGTCATCTGTAGGATGCTTCCTAGAGCAGCTGTGTAACTGCTTTTCAGCATTATCAAATAAACTAACGTTCACACTGAGTCGTGTTATATTTATGTACTAAAACAGGATATTCTGGGCAATTTCCTCTGTAATTCTAAATCTCCTTAATGATTTTATCTTCTGTGTGTCTATAAAAAACTCAGATGATTAATATTAAGACTGTACTGTCTGCCCAGTAGTTTGAATCTCTGTCTCTATTTCTCTGAATGTCTTGATTTAATATTTGTTGATCTATAACTGAAGTTAATACAGAGCAGTCATATTGAAATTCTGAGATGGGAGGTGACCTTTAAACTCAAATAAATGACTTCACCATTACCCACTTGGACATTCTAAAGCATTTTATTACATGTAATTAAATGAGATAATTCCCTTAAAATAACTTTTGACGGCTGCTCAAATTATGTCCGTTAAAGTCTAGATGTCCATAAATCCAGAGTGGTGTTTGCACAGAATACTTAGTGGGAACGATAGCCACCGAGGAACACAAATGTTGGTTTTGTTTATTTTGAACTAGATATATGAGAAAACAAAAATAGCTACAGCAGATAATGAAGTAAACATTCCTATTTAAATCTTCAGGAAAAAACTGACCTGCTTCACTAAAGAATTTTCTTCTTATTGATGATAATGAGTTGCCATGATCATTTGGCATGGGTTTGCTGTACTGTTAGTTATCTGCCATGCTGCTGGTAACAGAACAAAGCCAGGTCGACACTTGGGAGGCTTTGCCAATATAGATATGTCAGCATACTTCCTGGCAAAGCGCAGATGCAGTTTTGCTGGTGTAACTGGATCTAAACTAGCAGCTTTTGCTGATACAGATGTGTGTCAGAGATTGTACCACTTAACATTGCTATGCTGACAAAAGTTTGTAATGTAGACCTGGCCAAAGAGCCATTGTG
Source organism: Trachemys scripta elegans (assembly GCF_013100865.1). Classification (NCBI taxonomy): domain Eukaryota; kingdom Metazoa; phylum Chordata; order Testudines; family Emydidae; genus Trachemys; species Trachemys scripta. The sequence continues at coordinate 24,136,751 of NC_048308.1, forward strand.
CAGTTCCTATGTCTTCAAGAGAATTCTTTGATTAACGGGGGGGGGGGGGGAAGGGGGGGGGGGATTTGAGCTTATGTTGCTGTGCAGACAACCCTTGCTCCCTGTAAATAAGTGACTCCTGTCCTGTTGCTGAAGCAATGCACTGTAGCACTAGCAAAGGTGTGGATTTCCTCAGTTAATCTTAATAGAACATTAACTTCAAATATCAGTAGTCTCCTCTCCATTAACCCCTTTAATACATACTTGTGTTGGTAGATGTTCTCTATTTATTGCGGGGCAATATTCTGGACTAGTCTGGAGACCAACAAATACTGGCTCTGCACTAGCTTCCAATAGGATAGATGAGAGAGAGGATTTTGCAGACCACTTTGTCGAAAAAGATCTGCCTACAGATCAAAAGTTGATGCGTGGTTTTCAAAATGTTTCATCCATTCGTGTTCCACAGACTGTAGTTTGAAAACCATTTGACCAGTTGGTCTAATACCATGGATTTCAACCTTTTTGCATTTGCAGACCCCTAAAAATTTCAAATGGAGTTGGGAATTCCTTTGGAAATATTAGGCACAGTCTGCGGATCCCCATGGGTCTGCAGACCAGAGGTTGAAAACCATTGGTTTAATAAGACCCAATTCTGCAGCTCACATTGAGTTCAGTGGGACTTCTCATGTTAAGTACTACTCAGTGCCAGTAACAGATGTACAACTGGGCCCATAGCAATAGAAAAGACTTCACTTTCATGGGTTAGTTTCTGTTTTTGGTTACACTGGTGTAAATACAGAACAAGTTCAATCGACTGACTTTGGGTTTACACTGGTCTAAGTAAGAGCAGAATCTGCCTATAAATCTACTCAAGTTAAGGACTAATAGTTAAAAGTTTGTCTACAAGATACTTAGCTCACGGTTGAACTTATGAAAGGTTTATGCTCTTAACCACTGCTTAAATACAAACACTTTTAAAGATTTGAAGTACATCTTTGGTTACACTTTTAATCACAAAGGGCCAGATTCTGTCACCCCGGTGCTGTTCCAAGCCCCACCCCTCCCATCACCACCACTCAGCTACCATTTCCACCCTCTTCCTTGCATGCCTGTTCTCAGCTCCTCAAGCTGCTCTCAGCACTGAGTGCTTGGCGTATGCTTCAAGCCGGCCCATTCTCAACTCACACCTACAATCCCAAAGGGATGTGCTGGGCAGGGCCGGCTCTAGGTTTTTTGCCGCCCCAGGCAAAAAATTGGCCGTTCCAGGATCAGGTGGGGCTGGGGCTCACAGGCGGTGCTGGAAGTGGAGGGAGTGATGTCACCTTCTCCCAGTGCCTGCAGGGGCTTTACCCCCTCCCCCGCCCAGCCTCGCAGAGAAGCCCCGATATAAGGGGTGGCACAAGGCAGCGTAGTAGCCAGTGCTCAGATGAGGCGGTGCAGCCCGGCTCCCCAGCAGGACTCACCCTCTCCTCCCCAGGTAGCCGCTGTGCCCGGGCAGCTCAGCATCCCGGGGCTGGGGCTTCCCCTTCCCGCTGCAGCTGGGGGTGCGGCGCCCTCGCCCCATCTAAGTGGCGCAGCTCTGAGAGCACAACTGCTCCGAAAAAAAAGGATGGCCGGAATGCTGCCCCTGGAAATGTGCCACCCCAAGCATGTGCTTGCTTTGCTGGTGCCTAGAGCTGGTCCTGGTGCTGGGCCATGCATCGGATATGCTTATTCCTAGCTCCCCGCCCTAGTGTGGCTGTGCCAGGCACCAAGCATGCCTGTTCCTAGGCCCAGCATGGACCTGTTTTGGCATACCAGTTTTCAAGACAATATCCCTATGGAGGTGCATTTCAGACAATTTGATTATTCTCAGCTCCTTAATGAGGTATTGGATCTGAGGGAACCCTTTGATGCCAAATTGCACCACTAACTATACCCTAATGTGACACAGCAATATTATAGTGGGGCAGTAGTACCACCACAGTTCAGGTTGCAGCAGGATTTTAACAGGAGTTAAAAAGTCTACAAAAATTCTGTCTTCTGGGTTAGAGAATAATTTAAAAATGTTTATTGTAGTTTGTGCACTGCTTGAATTTTCTCTAGCAGCTTGGGGTTGGGAGGGGGGGAGGAGATATCCTAGGAGATTTGCTATGATTGTTTTAGAAAGGTCCATGTGTGATGGAGCAGGGAGCAGGGCAGATTTGACCTGGGAATGTTGCAGGGGGGTTGCAGTGGGGATGTGGGACTTCCCTTGAAGAAAGCTACCTGAGCTGTAACC